>NW_022196911.1:59594301-59600016 GCF_008632895.1 Mastomys coucha
TTTTTTATGTAATTCTTTCCTTTTGACTTCTTTGACTACAGCCATGAACAAACCACAACCAACCACCTTAAATGACCAACAATCACCCACCCTGCCTATTGGTGCTCTAGCATCTATATAGCCTCTGAAAAGTTCCTAGAATTCGAAATGTCACAATCCCAGAAACTATCTGCAGCTGGCAAAACCATGCTTCTGCTAGAGCACAAGGCGCGTCACGGCCTGCTTCTGTACCCACACCTGTATTAAAACAAACCACGCTCTTATAACATTTCTGGTTTTTGTTTTTTTTTTCAAAAAAACCCCAAATTTTTGAATTTTCAAAGCTGTTGCTACACTTGCTAGCTTACTCCTTTCTAGGATGTCAAGGTGTCACACCATCATCATCAATTCCAGGTTAAGAAAGGCATGTGATATGGTTTTCAAGGCAACTGCTTATATGGGTGGTCAAACGGGGCACTGACTTTGCCTTTCAGATCTGGCTTACCATGCTGGATCTGTTTATGTCAACTGGATACAAGCTATAGTCATCTGAGAGGAGGGAACATTGATTGAGAAAATGCTTCCATAAGACTGAGCTATAAGCAGGCCTGTAGAGCATATTCATAATTAGTGATTGATGAGAGAGGGCTCATTGTAGGCACCGCCCCTGGGCTGGTGGTCCTGTGTTCTACAGGAAACCAGACTGATCAAGCTGTGAGAAGGAAGCCAGTAGATGGCACCCCTCCTTGGTTTCAGCATTAGTTCCTGCCTCCAGGTTCCTGCCTTATGTGACTTCCTTCCCTGAATGCTTTTGTGGACAAACAGTGATATGGAAATATAAGCCAAACACACACTTTCCTTCCCACTTGGCTTTGGTCGTGGTGTTTCATCACAGTGATAGTAACCCTAAGTAGGACACTCACTAAGAAATCCTTCTAGAAGTAGAGCTGGCTTAGCATCTATTTACTTCCAAATCCAAATAATGCTGAAGCACTTAATGAAGGGCCCTTGCTAGTGTCTCTAAAACCTGTTTCCCATGTTAGTAATGGTTTCCTTAGAAACCATCTGGCCCTTCCTCCTCCTGGACTTCTCAGAGAGCTACCACAACAAAGTCTTACTTCCCATGATCTTCTGGGTTTTTCTCCCAGAGAGCCCAAGTCCCCAGCTCTGGGCTACGGTGCTAAAGATAAACACTGAATCTAAAATGGTATGAGTGGGCTGGGGGAGTGTTTGGGAGGAAGAGTGCGTGCTCAGCATGCACTGGGCTCAAGCCTCATCACCAACATGTCTTTAAAAATGAAAACACACATCATAAAATGAAAGGAACAATAAAATATTTTCAAAAATAGTGAAAAAAATTTAGATTTAACCTTGACAGTAGTGCGGTTGGATGGCAAAGAAAGACAAAGAAATGCAGACACTTCACTTCTTTTCCATCCAGTACAGAAGGATGCAAATTTTAAGTTAAATACAAATTCTTATTGATTTAGAATTCATATTTCATATGAATATATATTTAAATACTGATAATGTATATATGTATGTATACCTATATGGATATATGAGTGCACAGATAGATATAGTATATACAATATTTATTTATTTACTCTAAGTTTGAAAGCACAATTCTAATAGCTTCCAGAATCAAGCTTGAGCTGTATCCACGGCCTGATGATCTCCTGTGGGAAGGTGAAATAATCCCTATAGTTTCCCACTCATTGGGACTCTATTGCTGAGCCCTTCCTTCTAGAATCTGGAGGAAATAGAAGGCCTCCATCTTTCACTGGGGCCTTTTATCTTTCTACATCACACCTCAAAACACTGTTCACTTCATTATCAGAGAGACAGGTACATTCTGAGTGCACACCTGTGTCTTCTACAACCTCAGGTTCCTCCTCCCCCCACCAGTAGATCTGTGCATGAGACTTTAAATTCTAATGAGTTATTTTTTTTTTCTGACATTGCTTCTCTTCAGTCCTTGTTTCCTCATGGGGAGCTCAGCTTAATTGAGTGTGGGTATTTGTCAGAATTATCAGCAGCCAGATGGTCCAGAGACAGGAGATTTCAATACAACGGGGGGGGGGGGTCCTCTGTCCTTCAGAAGGAAGCAATTGTTGCTGTTCTGGCTGTCTGGCCTGCCACAGGTGCAGGGGACACAATCCTACCCTGAGGTATGTTCCCCTCCAGTCCATTGGCCAGCCAGGAGAGCTCGGCAGAGACAGATAGATTCTGAGTCTGCAACATGGTGTCTGCTTCTAGTTCAAATTCCCCTCATTTTCTCATGACTAACTGGGCCTTAGTGGAGCTTCTAACCACCAACCAAGGGGATCAAGATAGTCTCCTCCAGCAGGCAAGGAAGTGGAACTTAGATTGCTCAGATCTGAGAGAAGTGATCAGTTTCGCCTGTGCTCTGGATCTTGGCAGTTGATATATGATGCACTGTTGTTTTGTGTGCATATATTCTATTTTAGAATAGAAACGAATATATAAATAAGTGTAAAAAGGAAGTAGGACTACAAATAAATCCCCCAGGAAGAGCTTGGTGAGACAGGTTGCAGTTAGATGTCTCCAAGGAGTGTGGCTTTACAAGAGAAATCCAGAGTCAGTCAAAGCCTATGACCTGGACAGAACATTGGTGTCATGGCCTTAGAATTCCATGAGAAATAGTACTTGCCCATGACATTCTTTTGAACCCAGTTTTGGGGATCTCAGATCGGGTGATGCAGGAAACTCTGGATATTATTGCTGTTCACCTTACCTACCTGTTATGGTTTTGGTGTGACTTGGGTTGTCCCTCAAGAGTTCACGTTTTGACAGCCTGGCTCTCAGGGTGGCACTGTTGGATGGCTCTTCAAGCTGGGAAGACAGGTCAGTAGGTAAACTGCTTGCCTTATAAGTATGAGACCTAAATTTGATCAAAAAGGGAAGCTGAGCATTGCAGTGTGCTTGTGAGGTACTAATGGAGTGGACAGACACAAGCTAGTGCCAGCAGGTCATTGGCAAAACAGCCAAGCTAGCCATACTCAGTGAGTTCCAGGCCAGAGAGAGATCCTGTCTTGTAAAACAAGATTGTTGGTGGTTCCTGAAGACACCCTCCAACACACACACACACACACACACACACACACACACACACACACACACAAACACACATACACAGAGTTAAGAGAAAATTAAGTAAGACACAGCATACACTACTGTGAACACAAACACAGAAAAGTTTCTTGGTATCCAATGCCAGGAAAGACAGGCCACAGTTATGGCCCCATCAGGATAACAGAAAGGCATTTGGACAATGGCAAGGACTGAGTAGGACAGCAAGCAGTGGGATCCATCTCATACCATGCTGGAAGGAAAACATGGTATGGCGACTAAGTAAACACCTTTGACAGCTTTTCATATGATTAACTATAGTTTGAGTCTTTAAACTATTTCCCTAGACTAAATACCTTAAGAAATATCAAGTAGATAAACTGACCAGAACGTTTGTGCAAGGATATCAATAAGGCTTATTCATAATTGCAAAAATGGTAACTGGACCAATGAACAGCAGAAAACAACTCAGCAATGGCTCAGCAACAAGACACAGAGAACGAGGAATGTGTAAGAAAGACAGATGGATCTAAAAAGAATGCATTGATTGGAAACCCAGACACAAACCCAGAGGGAGATCCTGCTACTGGTGGGCAACTGAGCTGAAGGAAAGTGATTCTGCATGGGAGGAGGGTAGGGGTGGGAAGAAGGCAAGTGAAGGATGGGGAACCAGACAATGTTTTTGACTCATAGACATAGTTGGCATCTTTCCACTATTGTCTTGTTTGGTTTTGAGACAGGATCTCAGTCTGGTCTCAAACTCATGACACTGCTTCTGCTTCAAGTACTGGGATTATAGGCAGTTTAACACCTTGACTGGGGTTGTAAGTGTTTGCAGGCGTATCTGAGGTGTATCAAATATATGTCTAGGTGATATTTTTGCTGACAAATACTAACCTAATAAGTAAAAAGTCATACTGTGAACTATTTCCAATTCAGTCTGAAATGTAAAGAAAACCACAAGCCAAGAGGCCACATATGTGTGCACTAGGAAAGTCACGATTGCACAGCTTTCAGTTCCTCCCACTAACCTACAAGTTCCATGTGAGCTCCACCCTAATCCCAACAGATACTTTGGTGGCTTGGGCAAGCTGATGCTCAAGATGGCAAAAATGCTAATTGCACAAAAGTGAATCCATGAGGGCTGGCTGAGATGACCTCTGACCTCTGTGCTCATGAGTTCATGCTCACCCACCTCAACACACATATACTCCAAGTGCACATAGTTTTTTAAAATTAACAAAACCAAAAACTAAAAACATCATTTTAGCTGGGCCATAACACAGTTTTTAAAACTTTTATTGCATTATGATGAGAAAAGTTACATGATGGTTTTAAGTAAATAGAATTAAATCACATTCTTTTTTCCCTTTTGTACCCCAACTCCTCCCAGAGACCCCCTTCAATACCTACAATATCTTTTTTGTCATATTCCTTAAAATTTATAAAATATTATAACACTAAAAATAAATATTATAAAAGTTGTTTGATATAAAACAACAATCAATTTAACAGTCTTATAGATGCTCATCTACAGCAATAATGAAAATACATTTTTCACAATATAAATTTTAAATAACTCCAAACATATTAACTGTATATTTCAAAATAATACATCACTACCAGTATTTTCTTAAATGAACATAAATAAATAAAGTCTTTTTAAATATATAAATATAAAAAGTCTTTTTGTTTGTTTTGTATTTAGTAGAGTTTAAAATCTTGGCTCTTACTGTGGTACAAGCCCAAGATAAGAACAATTTTAAGACATTAGATTTCATTGTAATAAGGCTGTACTTCAATGATCCTCACATCACCAAAGGATTTTACCTCCACTGTAGCTAAACTGAGAGTTGACAGTTCTGCTGCGCCAAGGAATGAATTTTAGGCATGATTTTTGGATTCAGACTTCCTGCTATCAAAACTATTTGACTTGAGTGAGTGACTTTATTCTCAGCCCACAGAGAACAGGTTACATTCATTTTAGAAGTGGTATAGGTATTAGGATGGTCTATCCATAAAGTCATTCACCAACTGTTTCACTGAACAATGATTCTGCTTGGAGGGTGGCATAGACATTAGGTGAGGGTAAGAATCTGGTTCATTGGCTGTGATAATTTGGAAAAGCATTCATCTCAGAGAAAGAGTAACTTATAAAGTCCTCTTCTTCAAACTTGATACAAGAGTTACAAACATCAAGCAAAACATTCAGTCTCACTCTTTGTTGTTCTCTTACAAACTCCCCCCCAAGTTAATTGTCTACATTTCTTTTGGCTGTATAAATACTTTTGAAATATGTAAGCTGTTCCAAAAACCATAGTATAGTGTAACAACATGAAATAAACAATCCTACTGATAGAGAGACTGAGATAGGAGAAACAAGATTTCAAGACCATTATGTGGTACACAGCAAGACAATGTCACATACAAAGAAACAGAAAGTATATGGATTGTACAATATTGGACCTATTTATTTCTCCTATTACCAAATTAGAGAGACCATTGGATGACAGTTAACAAATTTCTAATTCCTCATATTTTTGGATTTCAATCGATTAGGATATGTTAATGTTAATAGGTAATATTAATTTTCATATTAAGATATTAAGAAAAAGTAATTGTTACTTCCTGTTGTTTTTGTTG
>NW_022196911.1:59601034-59622529 GCF_008632895.1 Mastomys coucha
AGGGATTTTTGTGTTTCCTCTTGAAGGGCTTCTAGCTGTTTACCTGTGTTCTCCTGTATTTCTTTGAGCGTGCTATTTATTTCTTTATTAAAGTCCTGTATCATCACCATGAGAAGTGATTTTATATCTGAATCTTGCTTTTCCAGTATAATGGTATGTTCAGGACTTGCTATGGTGGGAGAATTGGGTTCTGATGATGCCATGTAACAGTGGTTTGTGTTGTTTATTTTCTTATGCTTGCTCCCCACCCCCAACATCTGGCTATCTCTAGTGTTACCTGCCCTTGCTAAATCTGACTAGATCCTGTCTTTCCTGTGATTCTAGTTGTGACAGAACTCCTCAGAGTCAAGCTGTCTCTGTGATCCTGTGATTCTGGGATCCTGTGATCCTGGGCTTGTTAAAATGCCTGGGAGTGGAGCTTCCTCTGGGTGTTGTGGGACTGGCTGTGGAGCTTGCGCCCAAGGTCTGCTCAGGACACCAGCCCAGAGAAACTGGAAGGAACCTGAGCCACTTGGCTGGTGGAGTTCTTGTGTGCCTGGTCCCACTGGTCCCAGTTACTCCAGATGTTGGGACAGATGTTGGGTCTTCCTCACCTCTGATTCTCGGCATGTCAGACCTCCTGGGAGTGGAGCTTCCTCTGGGTGTTGAGGGACAGGCTGCAGAGCTTGTGCCCAAGGTCTGCTCAGGACACCAGCCCAGAGAGATGGGCCATAACATATTTTTTTACTTTCATCAATGGAAACTAGACCATATTCTAGAACAATTGCATGTTCCCTCTGCCCATAGCCCACAGATGAGCCTGTGTCTTGCTGTGAAATATCTCTGCTCACTCATGTAGGACTTTAATCTGAGTTGTGACCAAGTGTCATGGTATTGAGGGAAGGCCATTGGAAAGAGTATTAGTAGCTGGTGTTTCCAGAGAGGAGGTAGTCACCACACCACACACACCATATGGGGAAGCTGGATGTAGTAGCTTAGGTGTGCAGAAAGCCTTTCAGTGGTGGGAGGGTGTCGGGTGAGTGTGTCCCCATCAGCATGGTTTTCAAACATCAACCAAAGTGGGGCTGCAAGGAAGAAATTAGCATCTTTGCCCATTTTTTGTCTCTGTGGCTGATGAATGCTGGCTAGACTTGCTAGAAGAACAGGTTTTCATGCTGAGAAGGGAATGGAGGAAGTACAAGGATAGTGGGTAAGTCATGAAGAGAACTGAAAACAACTGAGAGGATCTGGCATGACCTGCCCTCCCGCCTGGGCCTCAAGGCCACTGCTTTACAGGTCACATAACTTTCCTTTGTTGCTGACCTGTTAGCGATTCCTGGGACAAAGTGAGCATGCTTCCACCTCAGGGCCTTTGTACCTGCTGTCTTTGTGCTAGAAAAGCACACTCCCAGATTTCACAATCTCTTCTCTGTCACGTGCTCAGTCACTTACTGATGCTTCCAAATGTTAACTCTGCTGCCACATCTAACCCCATTTTCCTTAATATAGGTTAAATTCTATGCTTTTGCCATAGATATCTTATCTCTTTCTTTTTTCAAGTCACAAAATAAAATCCGAGTCAGCTCAAGAGATGACCACCCTAACACACTGTAAGCATCAATTAACCACAAAACCAAACCATCCATGGAGCCATGGTTCTAGCATTTCCTCCCCTATGTCCAGCACTGAATCAAGTCTCACCTTCTTTTCTACAGATTTTATTTAATTTTGATGTCTTCCAGAATCAGGTTGTTGTATTTCACTAGAGGTCCCACCCTCAATCTCTGCTCCTTTGAGGTCCTTCTTGGAATGTCCTCTACTTTCTGTCTCCTATTCAAAGAATCTTGGGGAAGACCTATATCTCTTACTGTTGCTAAACACAGGATCATGTCTACATGACAACCACAATCTAAAGTTCTCCAAGATAATTGGTTCCTATTAATAAATGTTAGAATTAATCAAGGGATTTGTGTGCTTTGGTGTGTGTGTGTGTGTGTGTGTGTGTGTGTGTACATGCACAGGTATATATATGCACAGCACCTTATGGTAATCAGAGGACAAGCTTTGTGTGCTAGTCCTCTCATTTACAGCTTGTTTGAAATAGAGTCTTGTCACTGTGCCAGCCAGGCTTGCTGGCCTATGAATGTCTGGAGAACACTGGGATTACAAAAGCTTGGGCTACTCCACCCAGCTATTGCATGGGTTCTGGGAATCTAAGCTCTTATTGTTGAGCCTACAAAGCAATACTTTTACTTATTAAGTTACCTTGTCCATCCAACAGTAAGTTTTAAAAGTGATCCTGCATCATTCCAAAGTATAAGTTAAGAACCATTACTTCTATTTTCAAATTCAATTTCAAAGTGCTTATATTTTCAAATTGAAAAGTCATAGAAAATGTCTACAAGTCTGACTGCTGTGTTTTCATATCTCTACCCAGGTAGCCACCATCTGGCTTTTAATGCATCACAGAGACCTCGTCCACATTTCAAAGCCTTCTAGAAAGTCCAGGAGCTATTTTTAAAGACCTCACATAAGTGTCAGCTGTCACATTGCTTCACTGTTAATTCAATGAGTAAACAAAAGGGCTATGCAGTTAATATCCCTGTTGAATTAGCAAGAAGCAATCAGAAAGAAATTAAAAGATAATGAACTAAGATGTGAAGAAGAAGTCTGGGAAAGGGAGAGGAATCAAAACTATTGACCTTGAATAACACTGCCTTCACACACATGCTTGTGCACCAAAGACCATAGCAAATGGAGCTGGTGTTCCTTCCAGTATGTGCTAGCTTGTAAGCCCTGCTTCTTTTATCTAAGGCCAAGGGAATGGGCTCCATTGGCTCTGGGAGTGTCAGCAGCCTTGTTCTCTCTCTTTCTGAGGTAAAACCAGGCATTTATATTAGAAATGGCAAATGGGGGGGCATAGGGAGTATGTGGAGGTCACAGATAGGGTCTCATCTTTAACAAATAACCCAGTGAACTGTTTTTACATGAAAAATTAAACCATCTCTCTCGGTTCTCTAAAAAACATCAGTATATTGTGAACGTAGTGTGTTTACATTTTGACTTGACAAGTGGAATACTTGAGCTGGACAAGATAGTCTTCTTTCATGCAATGCCTGTCCCTTCTGTTACCTATCTTTCCCCAGTAAGATCAGATTCAGGGCTGTGGCTAAAGTGATAGCACAAATGAGATTGCATTATTTTCTTCTTATAACCAAATTTTACCCTTAAATTTAAGAACAAATCGAAATTGAACACACACACACACATATATACACACATACAGAGAGAGAGATAGGCAGACAGACAGACAGAGAGAAAGTGAGAAACAGAGAGAGAGAGGGAGAGAGAGAGCAAGAGTGAGAGAGAGAGAGAGAGAGAGAGAGAGAGAGAGAGAGAGAGAGAGAAGAGAAAGATGTGTATCCTTCATGACTCTAAAACCAGAACCACATGGATGACATTGATAAGTTCAGCTGCCTGTTGGAGATGGAGCCTGAGCCCTTTTAACCATCACATTTATGGCAAATCTCACTCCTTATATTTTAGGAATTTAAATATAATTCCTTATATTTAGTAGAAAATTCCTTTCAACTCCTTATTTCCATCGGAGTTGAAAGCTTAACTAAGTAGAGTCTTGCCCTGAGGGCATCCTTCATTTTATTCACTTGAGTTCACTTGAGGATCATGCCCTGAGGGCATCCTTCATCTCATTCACTTGAGTTCACTTGAGGATCACGCCTCCTCTTAGCCTCTACTTCTTTCAGCTCAGTCTTGAACACAAGTTTAGATTTCCTGGTGCTCCTTTTCTCTTCAAACTGTATATTTTGTATTTATGTTGACAACACTTCCTTTTTTCTTTTTCATTGTAGACCTGCATGTGAGTGATTACTAGCAACCACAGTGACTAATAGACTGTCTAAACATCTCCTTCACCTAAGAATTCAGTCAATTACATTTCAGTTTAGCCTCAGGCAAATTCTTAGGTCAGGAGCAGAAAGCAACCACATACTTTTTCAAATATCACAAGAATGGTCTCTTGCCCAGTGGCTAATATTATTCTCCTCTGAACCTTCTTCAGTTGGGCCTCCACAGTTCACATAGCTCTCAGAACTACGGTTTTCCCAGATCCTACTATGATGACCCATTAAGTTCTGCTTACACCATTCAACTGCTTTCCTGCTCCAAAGTCCCAAATTTGTCAATGTTCTTCCAAAAACCAGTATGGTGAAGCCTTCACAGTGACAGTCCTCTTCCTGGCACCATCTGTCTTATTTACTTTCTTATTGCTATAATAACATTTCATGATGAAGGGACATATAAAAGAAAGCATTTGATTGAGGTTAAGGTCCCAGAGGGTTAGAGTCAGTGATGGAGGAACAAAAGCATGCTAGAAGGAACAGCTAAGAGCTCAGATCTTGATCAGCCAGCAGGGGACAGAGTTTATTGGGATTGGAGTTTTGAAACCTTAAACTCCCACTCTCAGTGACACACCTCCACTGACAAGGCCATCCCTCCTATTCTGTCATTCCTAAACTCTTTCCTAAATAGTTCCAACAATTGGGGACCAAGTATTCAAACATGAGCCTATTGGGGCCATCCTCATTCAAATCATCACAGAGGTAATTCATACCAAATAACACTACCATAGTATACCCTTGCTCTGGTAGGGTGAGCATCTTTATAAGGAGAGATTCCAAAGTGATCATGACTTCCAGGCATAAGGACCAGGGTAATGTCCCTATGAGAGTAAATAAGAAGGCAGCTATATACAAGCCAGGAATATTCTCATTAAAGTCCAACTACACTGATACTTTAATATTTATTTATTTATTTATTTATTTATTTATTTATTTATTTATTTAGTTAGTTAGTTTTTTCGAGACAGGGTTTCTCTGTGTATCCCTGGCTGTCCTAGAACTCACTCTGTAGACCAGGCATGGTCTTGAACTCAGAAATCTGCCTGCCTCTGCCTCCCAAGTGCTGGGATTAAAGGTGTGCACCACCACCACCCAGCTGATACTTTAATTTTTGATTCTCAGCTTCCACTACTATGAAAAAGTAAATTGCTACTTGTAAAACTACCTAGTCTATGGACTTTTTGCTATAGAAGCTTAACCTAACTAATACAGTCCTGAATCTGCTAGTTGATTATTTTCAGCTGGTGCCCTTCATCCTGAAGTGTTTCTGTTCTATTAGAAGTCAGAGTTGGCAGAGTTAGTTGAGTCAGAGCATGCTGGGCCACATGTCCTCAACAGGCTATTTAAGTAGACAAAATAATAGAGTAGGGACTGAGGAGAAAGCTTAGTGGATAAAACTGATTGCTAGACAAACATGAGATCCTGTGCGGGAATCTTCAGTATCCACCCAAAAAACTAAGCATGATATTGTGCGAGCTCATAGCCCCAGTGCTGTGGATTGTGTATGTGTGGGCATTGGGGCAGGGTGATAGGAGAATCCCTGGGCATTTCTGGCTGTCAGCCTAGTTCCAGATTCAGGAAACTGAAAGAAGTCTGTTTCAACTGAATTATATGGGGAGTAAGAGACCAGGACCTTCCCTACTCTCCTCTGGCCTTCATGCACATGCCCACGAATAGGCACATACTACCCACAGGAGGAAGATGAGAGAGAAGGAGAGGGAGAGTAGAGAAAGAGGAAGAGGGGGAAGGAAAGGGAAACAGAGAGGGAGGAGAGGAAGGAGAGGAGGAGGGAGAGAAGGAGGGAGAGAGCAAGTGAAGGAGGGATGGAGAGAACCCAATCAAAAACAGAGACAAAGTAATAGTGAAAATCAGAAGAGGGAGATTTCTGTAAGGTTGTAAAGAGGAAAAGAGGCTGAGAGCCATGCCTGCCCCGAAGTCTGTCATCAAGACATGAAGTTTGGGTTTAGACAGAGGGGAATAAAACTGCATATAACTAATTATCTCAACCCCGCCCATCGCTGAGTTATCACGTTCTGGGCTCCAATCTCTTCTGCAAGGTGGCTTGGCAAGTTGTCAGAATGATGTGAAATCTCTTCTTCAGAGACAAGCTTCCCCAGGCTTCAGTCTCCAGGCACACGATTTCTGGGTAGACTTCTTTTTTTTTTTTTTTTTTTTTTTTTTTTTTTTTTTTAATGGTTTGAAGGTCATTTCAATAATCTGAAAGCCAGGATGCAAGCACAAGAGTCCTTTCAGAATATCATCATTCTTGCCAGGACAGGTACAGTTGTTGAGGCAGAAACACTTTGTCTTCCCGCAGCTGCTCATGCTGGAAATTTAACATTCTTGGCGAGCTTCCTTGAAATAGCTTCCTTAAACGGTGTCTTGGCATCATGTGCCTCGTGGGCATCTGTTGGAATCCACCCAGAGGCCTGGCTTTCCCCTCCAATTTTCAAAGCTTCTAGTGAGACTCTTAAAGGAGAGATGTGCAGCGGTGCCTTTCTCTCCTCAGCTGTCCCCAGTAATCTGGACCTGTGATTTTCACCAGAAAGGGCTCTCACTTGTAAAACAGCTTTAGCCAAAGCAAAGATGAGATTACCTCTTCAGCTATGATTTTAAGTAAGGACTTCTCTTTATAGGATTTTATTTGGAAGGTTATGGAATTTTGTTGTTTGAAAAGAAATGAGGTTTGTTTGTTTGTTTTGTTTGTTTTTAGGGCAGCTGTGTTGACTTAACATTTATGTACATTCTCAACCAGGGGTGGGGGTGGGGAACTCTATCCATCAGTTGACAGTTCTGACTTTCCTTGTGTCCTTCCAAGGCTGCAGTGAACAAGGCACCAGGCTTGACTTCATAGCTATATTTCATGAAGTGTCATTATCCTTCTGCCATAGCAAACTAATGGATGGCTGGGAGGAAAGATACAATTTGGAGGCAATTAATTCTGCTTCACGTCCCAATTCACCAATGCTACACAGCACTTGAGTCCTGACTACAGCTTCAGAGCAGCCTACGGCAGCCAGCTAGGGCTCTTCCTCATGGTTCCACTCTGCACAGGGCCTGCCTTTTCTTTTACTTGCTGTGCTCAGGGGCAACTGGCTGGGTGATAGGGCTGCCCCTTGTTCAGTTTGCGGGGCCCACGGGCTGCTTATGTCCTGATTTACAGCATGAAGAGGAAGAGAGCCCCTGGTACACTGGGGCTTCACACTTGTCAATTTGTCTCCACCCCAGCAGGGCTCAGGCTGCCATCTGCTTGTGATGCTGCAACAGGGACACTCAGCAGCCGCCTGTCCATTTTCCCCCCTCCCTGCAGCTCCTTGCTTTACACTGAACTGGAAATTGGATCAGCTGGCTAAAGATGCTTTGCTCACTAGCATCATCCTAAACAAGAGGCAGAGGGCTGGCCCACAGACATCACCTCTGGGATTCCAGAGGCTTCATCTTCCAATGAGGATTTACAAACCCAAGGGGAAAACGGTTGTTTAGGCAACTGCTGCTAAGAGATCAGCTCTTAAGCCCCCACCTCGACTTCTTTTCTTAGTACAGGATCATTGCAGCAGGAAGCCCTCTGGGAGAAACTGGGCTTGCTGACTAACTCTGGACAGCAAGTCTTGGCCAATGGCTTCATTCATCTCTATCCCTGATTCCACCACTTCCAGAGGTACATCGCTGTACCCTTGCCTGCATGGTCTTAAGTCAAACTCAGTCACTGACTGGCTGACTGGCTACATTGGGCATAGCTCCCATCCCAGTGAGCTTGCCCCTCATCTTCTCATTGGGATTATTTAGGGCTATTGGGTATGGCACTATAGCTTAGCCAGTACCTGGGCAGACTGAGTCTCAGCAAATGTGAGTGTTACATTGAGTGTTATATTAGCATACATCACTCACCCCCACTTAGCCTAGATGTGGGGGAATCAAGCAAACACAGGCATGTTAACATGAGTGTGAATGAATCCACTCCACAGGGCCAGGACAGCAGCTCACACCTGGTGGCAGCAGTTCAGGCTGCTGTTCCATGTCACTTCCATACATTAACTCCTTGCGAATTTCACAATATCATGAGGTAGTTACTATTTTGATGATCACTGTCTCTCACATGAGCAGACATGGGGCTTGCAGGCAGGAAATAATGCCGTAGCCACATAGCTGCACGCTGAAATCTTAATGCTGGACTAGATTATTGTACTTTGGGTCTGAAATGCCCTCTGTGGCCTGCAAGATAACGGCTTGAACTTCTGTTTCACACTGTTAGGAGGTGGAGGGACCTTTCATAGGTGGGAACTTAGGCCCCTGGAGGTAGACTTTGGTGGGGTATTGAGATCCTGGTCCTTTCTCTCTCTTTGCTTGCTAGATAGCATGAGGTAGGTAGCTGGGCTTCTTGTCACACTCGCCATCAGATTACAACTCTCCCTCTCCACAGATTCCAAAGTCACAAAGGCTACGGACTATGGATGGAAATTTCCAATGCCACGCACCTATCCTCCTTATCAGATCTCAGGTTATTTTGTCACTGGGACAGTTAATTAACACCACAAGCTCATAATGTCAACACTACCCCCACTTTACATGAAGGGACAGGCTCAGGAGCCCAGAGGGTCTGATTTGACTGTACTGTATAGAGCACCATGCAGAGCTGAATGAACTTTCCCACCTTGCAAAAGGAGGAAGCCCACAGTAAAGTGACTTTAAAGAGTGAGTTTGGTGTGCAAGTTTGAAAACCAGGGGGAATTTGCTGAGCTTTGTCACTGTGTCACACCAGCTAGTGACACTCCACATCCCACCCTTTAGTGTGATCCCACATCTTGAAGTCACATGCCACAGGTGCCTCATAAGACTAGGAGGAGGAACACCTAGGGTAAAGTTCAATTGCAGCATGCAACAGAAGTGGCCTAGCCTGAGGTTCTTGATCCGATGGCTGACTCCATGATTATTTCCACTGTCTGTTGTCTGAAGGGCACCAAAGCATATCCATAGGCCAGAGGTGAAATCCTGCACAGATCTCATTCTGCACATAGGATTCCTGTTTCCATCCCATGTCCTTACAGATGGGTACCAGCATGAAGTGTGGATGGTGGAAGAACACTCCCAGGGAGGGTGAAACCTAAGCATTCTTCATCATGCATGGGATTTATGGTCAGAGAGAGGAGAGGCTATCTGCAGTGCCCCTGAGCCTAAATTTCCCAGATGGTCAACCTCCATGGCAGCCCAGTGTTTGGAGTCTGTTGCCAGGTGTCATGTTAGAGATACCAGAAAGACATTTTCAGACAAATGGCCTGGTAGAGGACGGCACAAGTTCAAATGCCATGCTAATGAGAAAATGGGACACTCTCCAACCACTGTAAGTATGAAACCCATCTAATTTCTTAAACACGTTCTCCAAGAAACAAGTATAGTTTAAATCACTTCACACATGAGACTTAAATCATGCACTCAAAAAGACATAGCCAGGAGAAGAATTGGAGATTGATTTGAAACAACAACAAAACAAAACAAAACAAAACTCCCTCACTTTTTTCTGTATTGCATTGTTTCTCAACATTTATGGAGTACCTGCTGAATACCAAGTAGTTTGTGATACACATCACATATACTACTTCAGTTAACCTTCAAAGAGTCCTGTTGAGATAGCTGTCTTAAGTAACTTGGCTAATGTTTCACAGAAAGTAAAAGAACAAAATTTGAATTTAATTTTTGTTATTTGTACCAAACCTATGCTCTTTCTACATGATATCATTAGATTTCTTTCTTTTAAAAAGGTGGCTGAAGAGATGACTCGGTGCTTAAGGGCACTGGCTGCTCTTCCAGAGGACTCCAGCTCTATTCCAAGCACCCACACCAGGTGTCACACACTGACCTGTTAACTCCAGTTCCAAAGGATCCACCCCTGTTCTCAACTCCCCAGCACCTGACTCAGGCATATGCCCACTCACACATACATAAATGTAATTTTAAAATAAATCTTTAAATGAATGCTCTCCTTAACTTCTTCCTATATCTTAAAAAAAATATTCTCTCCTGGCAGTGGTGGTTCACGCCTTTAATCCCAGCACTTGGGAGGCAGAAGCAGGTGGATTTCTGAGTTCAAGGCCAGCCTGGTCCACGGAGCGAGTTCTAGGACAGCCAGGGCTACACAGAGAAACCCTGTCTCGAAAAAAACCAACCAAACAAAAATTCTCAAACACATTATATGCTATGTAAGTATTAGCGTATTCTGTATAAACACTACCAACCCTTTTCTGTTTATCTTAGGAACCAAAAAACTCCTACCTGCCTCACCCCTTGGAGTTGCCAGTTGACATCACTTCCTGTGATACAAGATTTCAAGAGCAAGTCTTTGAAGTCTTGAAAGTGGCTTTGCTGAGATATCTGCAAACCTTTCTTATGAGAACTACTTGAAACCCATAGTGGGACTTGCCCTTCTTTCGTGTGCATCCTGGATCCCATGAGTTGATGGATCCTGTTTCTTTATGCTGCCTTATTTGAAACCTTTCTGCATCTGCACCACTGGACCATGCTCAGCTAAGGGACTCTTTGTAGTCTCCCTTTGCTCTTCCCTGACCTTGGTCCATGGTGGAGTAGTAACATCCTGGTAGACAGTTAGGCAGATCTATAGCTGAGCCCAGAACTTTGCAAACTGGCATTGATTCTCAGCTAAGGTGACCAGCTTACCCCTGCTTGTCCTGAATGTTTTCATATGAGAACTTAAACCAAGCGCTCTGGGACATCCCTAAGTCTTAGACAGATTGGATAGTGGGACACACCATCCTTATGAGATGAAAATCAAAAACAACAGTAGAGACCTAGATAATGAAACCATATAAAACAACACAAACTCTCTGCCTAGACATTATCTATCTTGAAACAAGGAGACTTTCTGTGGCTCAGAGCCCCGTGGAGGGTGTGTGAAAACGGCAGTGTGCTGCTAACCCAGGTTCACAATCTGAGATGCATGCTCCAACCACGGCTGGAGCTTCCTGCAGAGAGTGCCAGATTCCCCCAACTGTGATGACACCGGAATCTTCTTGCCACTAAGCCTGACCTTGTACATGGCCATTGAGCTATTTCATTCTTCTAAAGTCTTGATTGTTCAGAGAAGGAGGGTGAGCGATAGACCAGCAACATGGCCGCCATTGATTAATGAGCCCCCTGCTGCCCTTGTGCCTTCAGGACTCACTGGCATGCAGCTTTTGCCCTCCAAGCCCTGCATTTAGAGGAAAGAAATGAGAGGTCTCTTTAGAAAGCCTTGAAGGGCCAAGGCGTGAGGGGTTGGGCAAGGCTACAGATCACTGGGGAAATACCAGCCTGACCCTCTCCAGCCCTCAACAAAACCTTTTCTTGAGTGATTAGCTGCAGAGAAAGGTGATTTGTTAAAACCCTGGGTTCATGGCTTTGTGTCCCAAGCCTAGGACATCTGGCAAGAGCCGGGGAGCTCTCTGATACCAGACTGGAGCCCCCTTTCTCATCCACTGGACTGTGCACCATTGAAATACTGGTTACTCATTTTCATGCAAATCCGTGAACTCCCAGAGCAGATGTGAAACGTTTGGTTCTGTTCTTGCTCACTTGTAAAGAACTAATGCAACTTTTTTTTTTAAAGGGAAGGGCAGTGTTGGGCTGGGAGAGGGGTGAAGGTGAAGGGGGGGGAGGGCAAGGAGGGGCCTGGTGTGAATTCCAAAGAGAAATGGAAGTTTACTTCAGTGGCTTTCTTTTTGGTGGGCCTGAGTGCAGCAGGTTATGTGAACGTCAGCCAAACCAATATGAGACAAGAAGGATAAATAAATATGATGGTAGGGAGATATATCCAGCTTATAATGCAGACAACATTTACATAATATAAAAGCAGAGAGACACAGGAGGCTCTACCCAGTGAGATCCTTGGAGGCAAGATTTTTTTTTTTATTTTGCCCTCTGAAGATTTTCTTAACAGACATAGGTCATGCTTTAATGACTTTATATTTATAGTATTATTAGAAACGAGACTAGCTTAATTGGAAGGTGGTAGTTGTCCAAGGGATCTACTTCTGTTTCAGTCCATATTTCCCTTTTATTATTGATGGAAAGAGCGAGGGACAGATAAATAACTTCAGAAGCTGTCAGGCATTTAATACTGTTACTCTTCTGTGGCTCATTTGACCAAAGTGCCTATATTATTGATGAAATGGTAATTCTGTTAATGACAGCATTGATTCACTCGAATATCCAGATTTGTTTTCCACACTGTCATCAAGAAAATTCCCAGGGAGAAAGACTTATGATGCATTTGCTGATGGCATACTGTCCCTCTTGCCCAGGATTTGTGGGATGTTTAATGCATGCCACAGACAGAGGCTGACATCTGAGTGGCATGCCACCTCAGGATTGTTTACACCTTTCCCCCAAATGTCTGCTCTGCCACACTAGCTCCCTTCACTCACCTTAACAGGCCTGCTGCATCAAGAGCCTCTGCATGCTAAGTGGGCAGGCATCTATCTCTGACCTGTCAACTTCTGTCAGTCAGTGGCTTAGATGTCCCCAGTCCTAAGAGTGGCCTGATGGCTTCTTAAACATAAAATTTTCCATGGACTCCTTAGAGAGTCTCCTTTCTTCGCTACAGTAAGAACCCTAGAACCCCAGGTGAGTCTGGCCAACGGGAACATCTGGGTCACGTGGTTAAATGATGTTTGTGGGTTGTTTATGGGATGAAGGGGCACCATCAAGTACACTGAGCAAAGCGCCCTTTGTCCTGGCTCTTGTCACAGTGCTGCCTGTGTTCCTTTGCAGGTCAGGTGTTTGGACCATCTCTGACCTGTTAATGCCTCAGGGCACTTTTGTTTTTTTTGACTTGTTTTGTTTTTGTTTTTGTTTTTTGTTTTTCCGAGACAGGGTTTCTCTGTGTAGCCCTGGCTGTCCTAGAACTCACTCTGTAGACCAGCCATGGTCTTGAACTCAGAAATCTGCTTGCCTCTGCCTCCCAAGTGCTGGGATTAAAGGCGTGCACCACCACTGCCTGACAGAGTACTTAGTATCCAAAGAGAGAGGTGGCATTTCTAGCAATGTATCTGCTGATCCCTCATACTCGCCCTCCTGAGAGGCTCGCTCTCACCATTCTTCCATGTCTAGGGAGAGACTTTAGGACTTCTTCAGGCTTTGCTTCTCGATACCCTAGAGGAAAGTGTTCTCAAGATTGCGGCTTGAGATCCTGATAAATACCATTATTTTTAACTTTAACCCCCATAGAGACCCAATTAAGGGGGCAAGGGGCTAAAGCCTAAGTTGGGCCATAATGGCTTGTCTTGAGATGGGTACATATGAGTCCTTGCATGGTAATTTCTCTGAGTTATTGTCTCATCTATGACACACAGGCATGTATATACCACAACACACACACACACACACACACACACACACACACACACACGCCCACATGCACATGTACACACACACCCATGCACACACGGAAAGAGAGTCAGATGCATTTACATATACATGCATGTTCACATATACCTTTTAAAACCCTCACACTTATTTTCAAATATCTACCTCTGCTTACGAGTCAGGTCCACATGCCTTTTCGGGTCAATACCCTGCTCTTCTGAATCAAAGGAGACAGTGGGTACTGTCCAGATGACTCTGAGCATCTGTACACAAGGAAGAGTTCTTCTTTGCCTGCCTCCCGATTCTAAGCGAGACCTGACAGAATGGTGCTGGCCAACATCACAGTGCTGCAGACAGCTCAGCAGAGACAGCTTGCTTACACCCCATAGAAGGGTTACCCCTTGCCCTAGTCACACTTAGCCCACCCAGCCTGTCCCTCTTCCTGCCTGGATATGCCAGTCACTGCAAACCTCTTGACGGGATGATCTCTTCCTTTCCTCCTATCTGTAAAACCATAACCTTGAGAGACAGCCCCTCCCACACAACCTCATACTCTCCTGGGCCCCAGCAGGGCACCACATTCCTGATTTCCTGGTAGTGTCTACTATTTGCAACACCGTTGTGCATTTAATGGTGTTACCTGTATCATTAAGCATCATTCGGACCGACCATTAGCTCTCTGTCATTCCACTAAGAGAATTCTATGCCTATGATGGCTCTTTCCTCTCTTCCCTTCCCAGTTAATATGCTTTCAGTGCCTATTCCGTGTTCTACATGAGTGGGCCAGCTAGCAAAGGCTGGCTGGAGGCCGCCCTTTGGTTGGAGACCCTAGTTAGCAAGTCAGACTAGCTGTCACCCACAAGGCTCAGACTTCCAGTTGCCTCCAAACAGAAACCATATTTATTTTCCCCAAGATAATCACGTACGTTAAAGTTTTTTTTTATTACCATTGCTGGGATACCCTTAAATTGCAGCATAAAACACACTATCCATGTGTTTGGCTTCACAGTATTTCCACTGTCATTCTCAAATTGGAATAAAGACAATATTTACCACCAACTGAACAGTTTTTCTGAGCAGACACTTTAGTGGTCCCTTATATAATATGAACACAACCCGCATGCACAACTCAACCCTGATAGTCTCTTGAGGAGCCAGCATCATGTACCTCTGAGGACGAGGAGACTGGAGCAAGGCTAGGTAAATAGCTTACTCAGATGGGGCAGCTTCAGGATGGGGAAGCTAGGCTCCAACCCAGGGAGCTCAGCTCTAGGACTTAGACTGCTCACCAGACTGCTTCTGGGACCGTTTCTAGAATTGTTGTTGTGTGATGTTGCAAATTTCCTTTGTATGTTATTTTTTATTTTTTATTTTTTATTTTTATTTTGAGACAAGGATCTCACTATGTAGCTGTGGCAGTCTGCCTATAAAGACCAGGCTGGCCTCAAACTCACAGAGAGTTTGCCTTCACTTCTGCTTCCTGAGTGGAATTAATCTGCTGGGCTTAGAAGCATGCATCACTATACCTGACTCATTTGTACTTTTAAATTATTACATTTTCAGATTTGATTTTCTTACTTAAATTCAATTCCCAAACTACCTAAAAAGAGCTTTCTTTTTACAAATTAGTAGTATCAGCTTAAATTGTACTGGTGCTCAGATTATTTTGAAGTACTAGCAATTTTAGAATTTTTTTTCCTGTAAGTGTAAAAATGCACACTATTTTCTATACCTCTGCTTTTCTGAGCAGTAGTTCCAGTAGGTTTACAGTACTTTATTTATGACAAGAGCTCTTTAAGATTGTATAGGCTTCGCTCTGCTGTTTATGAGCATTTGTCTTTACAGCAAGAGCTGAGGCTAGCAGCTTTCCCTGTTTGGGTAACCCTCCTTTCTACCTGAGTTTCCTGGGTGCCCTGCCTTTATTAGCTCCCCCTAATAGGACAAAGTCTTCCTGTGCTTGCCTTCCTTGACAATTCTCATGCGTTTTAGATCAACTTTAGGGTTGGTTGCTTTCGTTCTGGGCTGTATCTCAAGTACAGTGACGTATACATGTAATTTTATTTCTATCTTCTCCATTTCTATTATTGCCTTTCTGATGTTTACTGTTTCCCTCCGTGGTTTCACTTTCCAAGGCTTCAATTACCAATAATTGTTCACAGTTTACATATATTAAATGAAAAATTCTAGAAATAACTTCTTTGCCATTCTAGGAAAACTTCTCCCTCCTGGTCATTTTCTGTTCCCTATCTTCCTGGCTACTTTTTATTTCTGATGAATTTTAATATCCCTGCTCATACCTCCAACCTTCTCTTCTGTGTTGTCCTGCATGCTCTCATTTCCTTTTTGTCTGTCTTATCCTCTCATTCTTACTCCTTCCTTCAGTGTGCAATACATCCTTTGTTTTATCTCACCAGGAATCCAGCAAATACTCTGTAAAGTCCACCTGTGAGTGTAATCTAGAAACTTCTGGTTTTCCTGAGGTCTGATTTCCTTCCATTTCCCATTATCCATCCAAGTATAAGCTTCTATGTAGGAACCATGTTTGATTCTATCTGTTTTTTCTTCATTTCTTTGAACTTTGTGTTTTTTATTGTAACCCTAGTGAATTTAGAAATAATAGTAAGGAAACATGAAACAGAGTCTATTGCATGAAGAAAACCAAGGCACACAAATTAATCTCAAATTTCATTTTCTTAAATTGTTAAAGGACGTAATTACCCTTGGGCCACAAGGAAAATGGAAAGATCAGATGTGCTAAGTTGCCTGGGAAAGAATGAGTGTCTTTCTTCTTATAGTATGAACTGCAGATCTAGTTGTCCCAGGCTGGTACATAGGTAATAGGAAGGCTTTGCATACAAAAAAATGTTCATATTGGAACCCCACATCTTACCACATCATTGTAAACTTGTGATTAGTGTCAGCTATTCCTTCATTTTTAATTTTCATTTCAAAAGAATGAACTCCCACTGACTCTCTTTAAATAACTCCCTAACTTCTTTCAATGGCATGCGTCTGGAAGCTCCCAGAGAAGGTAGGAATGTTATGTTGGTTCTGTCAGTGTTAGGATCTGTGGTCATATAGGATATGAACACACATGTTCACTCGAAGAAACAAGAAGGTCCCTTCACTTTCGTCTTTCTAAGTCCATGTCACCTGATACCCTGATTGCCACGTCTGCACCCAGGAATTTGTATGATTACTTTCTCCCATATTGAGACCATTTTATTAGAAAAGACTATAGACCACCTCCCCTTTATCCATGGTTTCATTTTCCATAGTTTCAATTACCAATAGACAACCACAATCTACACATATTAAATGGAAAATTCTAGAAATAAACAACTCCTAAGCCTTAAAGAGGAGACATTTAGAATAGCTCCCTTAAACCCAGGACATGCCTTTTCCTTTGCTCAAGGTACTCACTCTCTGGCTCTCCCCTCCATTAGGATAATTTAGGAACCATTTTGGTCATTAGCTGACTGTTTTTACGTTTGTATGTTTGTGTGCTAGTCATCCTTATTTTCACTAATAATAGCCTTGCATTAGTTGCTTGGTTTGCTGCTAACTTTTCAAAGGGGGACACCTCCAGAGGGGTAGCATCTGTCAGGGTGGAAAAGCCACAGCATGGAGGCATGAGCAGGAAGCAGATGACCACATTGTAATTCATACACAGGAAGCAAAGCAAAGCAAAACAAAACAAAGCAGAAAATGGGGTGAGGCTATAAGTCCCTAAATCCTGCCCTATGACATACTTCTTCCAGCAAGGCTGCACCTCCTAAATGTCCCATAACCTTTCTTGCAAACAGTGTCACCACCTGGTGAACAAGTGTTAAAATACATGCACCTATATATTTCATTCAAACTGCCACAGACTCCAAGCATGAGAGAAGGGTTCTTGGCCATTTGAGCACTCCAAAGAGGAGCCTCAGGATACCCATCTCACATCATTCCAAGAAGACTGAACTTAACACACAAGACACTTTGAGAAAAAGAGAGCATAGTCATACAATTTATATTACTCTATTTTGTTCCAATGCCTCCCTTTAAAGACTAGTTTTAAACATCACCTACTGGACTAAACTATAAATTAATCTTTAACACAGACTTGAAGGTTTAGAATTTTACAGCTTTCATAAGGCTGCCAACTAAGTTCCTTCTTCATGTTTTTCTTGTTATAAAAATCTCCTCCTACCTTTTTCAAGTGCTCAGAGTATTGATTTGGAAGTAACATTTCCTTCCACCACGTCTAGAAGAATTGATTGCAGAAGGCAGAAAGATGCCTGCAATTACAAAGGCTTCTTTCTTTTGTATTAAAATCCCCTTTTCATTTATTTATTTATTTATTTATTTATTTATTTACTTACTTACTTACTTATTTAGTGTGTGTGTGTGTGTGTGTGTGTGTCCTTGTGGGTAAGTGCACACACATTCTGCCATACTCACGTGGATATCACTGGACAACTTGTATGAGTAGATCTTGCTCTTCCTTCATGTGGGTCCCAAAGGTTGAATTCCTGTCCTTAAACTTGGCAGCAAGTGCACTTCACCCCAACAGCCCTCAGAGGCATTCTTAGAAAGGACCGTTCTATAACAACATCATCATGTCTTCTCACTTTTTGCCATTCCTTGTTTGAAGAAGGGAATATGGAGGGAACTCTAGAGTGAGCAGCAAGGAAAAATGCGGTGGAGTGGGGGTGACGGAGAGAAGGGCTTGGCTCGCTCAGGCCAGAGACTCTGGCATTAAAGTGTATTCCCAGCCATGGGCTTACATATGGCATCTCTGAGTGCTGTGGGGGCTCAGGGTGTAAACCTTTCTCTGCAGGTCAAATCCTCTTGCTGCATTTCATCTTCTCTGCCTCAGCTTCCCCACCTTAAAGTGGGAATGAGAATTACTCTGTAGGGTTGTTAATGGAGCCAAAAAACTTGAAAACCACAAAGAGGCAAGTGTGTAAGTATCACCATCTCTTAGTGCGCCTAGTTCTCAGTACACAAAATGACGTCTCATCTTAGCGGTCATGCTGGATCCCACTCTCCAAGTCCCTGCACTCACTTTTATTTTTCATCTTACAACACTACTCAGGTGACACACTGCACTCAGAGATCTGAAGTCTCATCTATGCTCAGGCTGGTGATGTGGCTTGGAAATGCACGGTGCTGGGCATCAGCAGCAGAGGCCATTCCCAACAGTCATCCAGGGAATAGTCCAATTCGAGGTGCACCAAGTTGCCAAACTTGAGCAACCAGTTTATTATATGAATTTCAAGTCAGAGTATATTTGGTTTATGATGTACCTCTGGTCATCCAAGGAACATCTGTACCACCAAATTTCTGGTCAGAATGTCGTCTGTGCCTAAGTTTCCAAATGAGCATGAAATAGTAAATGTATTAAATTGAGAGAGTCATCGCTTAGTGATTAAATATTAGATTATGGCTCCAGCATGATTCAAGCACACATGAAATTATAATTTATGCCTACTTTCCTTCTGTTGGTAATCCTTCATTATGTCGGTTTGGTGATATAAATTTAATGCCATTAAATTTCATCAGCTCAAAATGGCATTGTGCTTCAGCTGTGATTGATATTGGCCTAAACATTCTAATAGGGCACGTGGCAAAGTCAGTTACTCAGGAGAAGCCGTGGGCTACAGACAAATGTGTATTGCCTTGTGAAGTCATTCATATTGGCCATGGCTTAGCAAAGACCATTTACCAACATTTTATTTTTGTTTGTTTGCCTTGTTGCTGTTGTTGCTGTTGTTGTTGCTATTGCTGTTGTTGTTGTTATTGTTGTATTTTTCAGACAAGGTCTCACTATGTGGTCAGTCTCTGACCACATACTTCCATACTCTAGAGTCTTAAGTGTACCTTTAGCCATCAAGCAATCTCAAATACAGAAGAGTACAAAAAGCCAGCCAGCCAGGTCCATGTTCACATCACCTGTGCCTCTTAAGCATTCTGTACCTGGTTCACCAATCCAGGATTAGTGAACGATGTAGTAGTGTAAGATGTAGGGTTGGTATAAAGAAAGTGTACATCGTACAACCAATACCAATGACACTGTTTGCTCTTCTAGAAGACCTGGCTTCCATTCACAACATCCACACAGTAGCTCACAAACCATCTGTAACTCCAGTCCCAAGGGATTCAATGCCCTCTTCTGGTCTCCATGGAAATCAGACATGCACAGAGTGCACAGACACTCGACAAAAGGTAAGACACTCCACAAAAATAAATAAATCTTTAAAAAAAAATTAAGATGAGGATTAGAATGGTGTGGTCAGGGTCTGTGGCTGCTGCTAGATAGGGTTTTGAGCCTCAGGTGAGCCCACAGGGATAGCTGCTCTCACAGATGTCCTCAAGCTGGCCCTCAAACACCAAACCAAGTAAACTACAGATAGAAATACAACCTGCTGTACCTTAACCTCAGTCAGGGAGAAGTCCTATGGGCGGGTAGGCCGGGGGTGGGGAGCGGTGGCAGTGGCTCATAGTTTATGTGCTCCGAAGGCAGAGTGACTGACTGTGCCAGGGTAGTTTTCTGTCAATTATGACACGAGTTACGTTCTCAGGGAAGGGGAATCTCAGTTGAGAAAATGCCTCCATCACTCTGGCCCATTAGCAAGTCTGTGGGACATTTTCTTGATGAATGATTTATGAGGTCCACTTGGGCAGTGCCACCTCTGGCCATGTTGTCCTGGGCTGTATGAGAAAGCAGGCTGAGAAAGACACAAGGAGCAAACCAGGAGGCAGTATTCCTCCAGGACCTCTGTTTTAGTTCCTGCCTCTAGGTTCTTCCTGTGACTTTCTTTCCTGGAAGACTATGCCTAGAGCAAAATAAACCCTCTGCTCCCCAGGTTGCTTCTGGTCATGGTGTTTGTCACAGAAATTGAAAGGAAATTAAGCAAGTGACACTTAAGACCTTCCGCTATGTTGTTCTCTGCTGCGGAGGATTTCATTAAAATGTCTATTTTCTAGTGATCTATTGCTACCTGAAGTTTTTGTGCTGTGCTCTCAGATAAATGTCTGTGCGTGGATCAGCCTCGCTCATCTTGATCTGATCTCTGGGCCACGCCAAGAGTTAGAGCGCCACAGGAGGCGTAGCATCCACCTTCATGAGAGGCTGTTAGGATTTTACATAGGATTTCTTTAATGAGAATGGATTGAGAATGGCCTGGATTTAAACTGTACATCTTTGGCAAATATTTATTTGTGCCACTGGAACAATGCAAGCGGAACATTCCAAATTTTCATTTAATGGTCAGAAGCCTCCAAAAGTGTGTTTACAAAGACTCCACAGTTGGCCTCCACAGTTTAAGCTTTTCTGTGTATTGGTTATTCCTTGAAGGGAAGGGAATGTAAATTTCTGTTCAAATTAAAAACATGTGAGTTAAGCAAAATTCATAATAATCACTTTTACGTATTTTCCCAAGGGACATGCAATCACGTGTCTATGTCTGTTAAAAGTCTTAAGCACGAATGTGCATAGCAACTTACATGAACAGCTCCAAACTGCAAAAAAAATTACCCATATATCCAGAACATGTAAATGGATAAGCAAACTGTAATATAGCCACATAACAGAGCACATTTGAATGATTGGAGGTAGTCATAACAATACAGATGAACTGTCAAGTAAACATACTTAAAGAAATCAAACTGCAGGGTCATATAAGGTGTTGTCCTATTTACATGGAATTTTAGACAATGTAAACATAATATAGAGCCAGGAAGAGGGCTAGGCCAGAGACAGAGCAGGAAGATATAGGAAGGGGTCACAGATAAATTTCTTATTTTGATTATGATTATGGGCATATTTATGTGTCAAAGGCTAAAACAGGTACATTTTAAATATGTATATGCCAATTACAGCTCATTATAGCCCAGCAGTTAAGAGCAATTGTTTCTCTTGCAGAAGACTCAAGTTTGGTTTCCACTTTCCATGTTGGGAGGCCCTTAACTGTCTGTATCTTCAGCTCTAGATGAAGTGATACCCTCTTCTGGCCTCTCAGGGGACCCATATACATTGCAGGCACATATGTGAGATGAGTACACAGGGTATACATAAATTAAAAAAAAACAGTAATTTTTTTAAAGTTTTCATTTATATATATTGGATATTAGCCCTCTATCAGATATAGGATTGGTAAAGATCTTTTCCCAATTTGTTGGTTGCTGTTGATTCCAGAGAACCAAATAACCCTATTAAAAAATGGGGTACAGAGCTAAACAAAGAATTCTCAACTGACAA
>NW_022196911.1:59623356-59721854 GCF_008632895.1 Mastomys coucha
AACAATATGAACTAACTAGTACCCTCAGAGCTCCCAGAGACTAAACCACCAACCAAAGAGTACACATGATGGGACTAATGGCTCCAACAGCCTATGTATAGAGAATGGCCAAGTCGGTCATCAATGGGAGGAGAGGCCCTTAGCCCTGTGAAGGTTCTATGCCCCAGTGTAGGGGAATGCCAGGGCCAGTAAGCAGGGGAAGGTGGGATGGGGAACGGGGAGGAGGGAGGGAACAGGGGATCGTTTTTGTTTTTGTTTATTTTCATTTTATTTTATTTTTTTCAGAGAGGAAACTGGGAGAGGAATTATCATACGACATAAATAAAGAAAATATCTAATAAAAGTTTTAGCATACACAGATGTGGCTGCAATCTAGAAACTATGACAACAACAAATGAAGCAAACCAAACCAAACCAACCAACCAACCAATTAAACAAACAAACAAACAAACAAAAGGCAGGCTGGCTCACCTGGCACTGTGGCGACTTCAGCATCCACAACTGGAGAGATATTCTGAATGTTGCTCTCTATGCTGTATAACAGCCTCTTCCTCCTTTTCAGCTGTCTCTTTCCTCCTTCTCTGCCACCCACTGACACAGCCATACCCAACCCTACTGCTTTACAAACTACATCATGGTTCATTAATTAATGTGTTGTGAATTGAATTGAGTATATCCCATCCCATGACTTGTGATAGAACTAGCCAGAGAGGACCACTGCATTTCTGACATCATCTTAGTGCATCTGGGTCATAAGGATCAATATGGTTAGAAGCTTGTGAGGGTTGTCAGCTCTGTGTGCAGGTATGTATACGGGGCTCCAATCTTCATTTAACTATAGGCTAAGATCACGCAGTTTTAAAGATGTCACCTTAGACTTTCTTATGGTCTCTGTTTCTATTCTGTTCTATTCTATTCTGTTTCCAGAGTCCTGTAGTATCTGGTCACTATTTCATATGCATTGATTTTTACAATCTCGCTGACATCATTTCTAAAATGTCCATGAAGTTTCCACATACTCTCTTCCATTGTACCCTCTAAAATTCACCTTTCTTCCTTCCTTCATAGTATTTGTAATAAGAATTCCTCCACTGACTTAGGTCAGCTTGGACATCTATGCAGGACACAAAGATGTGCCGCTGTATTGATTCAAAGGTTTTTAAAGCTGTATGAGCTCTCTATGCTCTATTCCCTGACAAATCCACACTCCCACTATTAGAGAACAAAGTCTCATACCTTTGCTTCCTATCTCAAGCCTCCCTCACCAACGTCTTTCCTCTAACCTGAGAAAGCAGAAACTATTAGTTTAAAATGGGCAATGAAAAGCTTACTGGAGTCCTTGGAGAGGCATTGGAACGAGATAGAATTACCTGTGTGTGTGGTGGATGTTCAGTGTGTAAGATGCTTGGGAAAAAAAGCCAATTCCTCATCCTCTTGCTCCTGCCCAGGTGCTTAGCCTGAAAGTCTGATTTTGGCTTTCTTAAACCTGGGTACCACTTCACCCCTGCTTCTTTTCTACCCAAGGACTTAATTCCTATAGTCTCCTCTTTTCTCTCTGGACCAAGTCCTTCCCATTAACATACACTATAATGTATTATCCCAACTCTCCCCCACTTTCTCCTATTCCCATCCAGTTCTCTGCAGTCAGCTATAATTATCTTCTCTGTTAAGATATTTTCACTAAAACCCAGTATACTCCTATGGATAACATTTTCCATCTGGAGAAGATGAATTCCCTCCTAAGCCTTCCTACATCAATGACACCATCCGCCTCGAGCTCAGGAATAGATAACGCCTTCCATCCCCCTATGAGTTCTCACTCCTGATTCTACTTGGCAGATAGCACTTGAGTGACATAGTTGACTCTTCTAGAAACGAGTCTGTCCTCTATCTCTTTGTACTCTGCTCATTTTCTGTCTACCAACTGATGGTTGCTTCTGAGTTTTCCTTTCCAGCCCCTTCCAGATGTTTCAGTGTCCCACTCCAAAGCCTTGATAAGATTGTACTAAGAGCTGACTAAGTCATGGAGGCTACTTCCTCGTGAGTGGGACTAAGGCCCTTATAAGAGAGACTTTATCTAGCTTTTACCCACTTTCCCCTTCTGTTGGATGAGGATGCAGCACTCCTACCCCCTAAAGCATACAGCATATAAGGCAGTATTCTAGAAACATAGAACTAGACCACTGCCTTTAAACCCACCCTATTATCCTAAGTGTGCCCCTCAAAATAGCAGTGTCACTGATAATGCAATAATTTGCAGTATAGGCCCAGTTCAGGCTGCCCTCTGACAAGCTAAAACAGGAGGATTCCTGACACATAGGCAAAAGCCTAAAATCAGCACTCCCCAGATAGTTGTGAAGCAGTTTTCTGTCTGTCAGGTAAAGTTACTCCTTCCCTATCTGCCCCTGTAGCCAACTACCTGTGGCAAATGGGTCATCTAGTCCTCTACTAACACATACCTGTAACACATATCAAAGTCTCCCACACAGTTGCCCCCAGGCTCTTTTGGCCTACACACCTCCCCTACAGCTGCTCTGATTTCCAGGCTGTCTCTCTGCTGCAACACCTGACTCTTTAAAACTGGCAGGACTCCCCACCTCCAGTCTGCTATTCCCTCAGTCCCCAGAGATATCCAAGAGAGCTTTGAGCAACCTCAAGTCAACCTTTCTTCCCTCCCCCATAGAGTGCTTCATGCTTTCCTGTGCCTTCACTTAGACATTCCTGTGAGAAGATAAATTTCTGTTTTTCATAATTATCCAGACTTCAACACTCATTGTTATGCAGCAGAAACCAAACATTGGTATTCCTCATATTCCTAATCTTAGAATAAAACTGTCTCAATGCTTAATATTTTTTTTAATACCTCTACCTACTCTGAGTTGAGATCTTGCTCACTTTCATAGCTTTGACTGTGGTTAACAAGCTAAGACTCCACATTCACATCTAATCTCAATATATCCTCTGATCAACAGACATATTTATCTATTTGACATCTCTATATGGAGGTCTGGTAATCACCTCAAGTTCAGAATGAGCTCAATCCTTCTTTGATTCCTGATTTGATCTAACTCATTCATTCATTAGTTATGGTGAGCCTTCTAGCTCTTTCATATTTGTGTAATTACACAATCATTCTCAGAGTTGCTTAAATCAAAACCAGTGAAAACACCCTTGCCTACCATCTCCCCTTAATTTCTCACCCTTGCTCTCATTTCCCACCTTTGCTTGCACCCATTTTTATCCTTGTCTATGACTCCCCTTTATTTACCATTGCTCATACCCCTATTTCTCACTCTTACCTGTACTTCATTTCTCATTCTTGTCCTCCCTCCCACTTCTCACCCTTGCCCACCCTCCCACCTCTCACCCTTGCCTACCCTCCTAGCTCTCACCTTTGCCCACCCTCCCACTTCTCATACTTGCCCCCCATATACTTCTTACCCTTGACCACCCTCCCACTTCTCACACTCTCCTACCTTCCTCATTCATTCACCACAAAAACCCACCAACAGATCTTGTTTAAAAAGTACATGTCATGTGTGTCTCCTCTTACCAGAGCCATCACCCAAAACATAGCTCAAGACAACAAGATGTCTCCTATGTTGTGTCACACCTGTGCCTTCACTGGAGCTGCTGGCCCTCTGCTGTCTCTACTAACTTTATTTTCCATGTGACACCAGATTAATCCTTTAAACAGTAAACCACACCCTGTTCCTCTTGCTCAAAATACTCTGTGCTCTACCAACAGAACTAAAAGATCTCTGTCCTCTTTTCCTAAATGTTGTAGCCTATGTCTCCAATGTCACATGTGTTCAATGAAAGAGTAAATGAATAATGAATGAATAAAGCAGGAATGCTTAACGGTTATACACATTGGTATTGGTTTCCACCAATTAAAAGTTAAGAGATCTTGAAAAACTAACTCTTTAAGGATTGAGTCTCAAGTGGTAGGACACCCTTGCATCTTGTGTAAACTAAAAGGAGCTGATGAAACTTGAACATTTTGCTTCTGTGTTCAGCTTTGGATGCTCTGATGGCAACTGTAGGATTTGTTTCATTTTGCCCATAACCCTTAGTAAGTAACCTTTTAGTTTTCTTCACTCTCAGGCAACATCCACCAGTCACCTGAACGTGGGTCACTTGCTTGGTTTTATGCTAGGTACTATGGCTAAAGCATGGCTGTTTCCAGCTCATCTGTTTACTTGGTACTATGATTAGTTTGGACCCACAGCTTTCAAGAACTAACCGTAGGGGTACCTCTCAAGAGACCATTCATACCTTGGGCTGCTATGAAGGTTCATAGGCACAGTACACACAGCTCAGTCCTGGCACAAGCAAGTTATCCATTAGTGTTAACCCCATAGAGGCACAAATAGCATGATACTAAATGTTTGGAGATGAGTAAAGCTCTACTTAGATAAATCTCTAAACTTAAATACTTCTATTGGTGAGTGCAGGCTTAGATTCTTTTAAACCTACTTTTAATAAAGGGTTCTTAAATGTTTTAATGTCTCTTCTATACCACCACCCACCAGAAGTAGTAGAAAGGAAAGGTTAATAGAGCAAAGGATGATGTGGACATACCTAGAGATATTTTTTGGAGCAAAACTAATCTGTGTGATCAGGATATCAGCAATTTAGTTTATATGAATCAGCAGTGGCAGCTTGATCCACTTGCAAACACCATTTAAGAAACAGCAGGGCTGGTGAGATGGCTCAGCAGTTAAGAGTACTGACTGCTCTTCCAAAGGTCCTGAGTTCAAATCCTAGCAACCACATGGTGGCTCACAACCCTCTATAATGAGATCTGATACTCTCTTCTGGTGTGTCTGAAGACAGCTACAGTGTACTTACATATAATAAACAAATAAATCTTTTTAAAAAAAGAAGAAAAAAAAAAAAAAGAATCAGCAACAGCAGGTAGATCCAGAAGAAACCACAAGGTTCTGCTAATCAGCCGAGTCTGTGGAAGTGGAAAGAAGTAACCAGAACACCACCAGAACTTTTTTGGTGTATTTATCTCTATGAAGTCACAACAAACAACGCCCAACAAAGAATGGTAAGGCACACTAATACCACCCAGCATCATCAGCGAAGACTAGAATCAGCAAAGCCCAACAACGACCAGTAAAGAACAGCAAGGCATACCAAACTCATCTAGCATCATCCACTGTCCATTGGGCTATATTTATATTCTTTCCAAACATCATATGTTCTCTGAAGCATCCACGCAACAAGATATCACACATCTTTTTTTCCAGGTTACCTCCAGAAAAATACTCATAAAACAGTTTCCGGAAAAACATCATATGACACAACTAAGTCTCCAAAGAAACCAGAAAATTCCACTGCAGGTGAGTAAGAAAATAAAACAATAAAAAAAAATACATGATCTGTTCTTGCTCAAGATTCTAGACTTGTACAACAAACACAACTGAACAAACATGAAAGGAAATAATGCTGCATGCAAAAAATAATCAATGAATTGGAAACTATGGAGACTAGTTATATTTCTCAGGGTTTGAAAAAATAATAGCTCAACTGACAGGCTTTGTACTCTATTCATGACTGATACAATGTTGTTTTTTTTTTTACATGCCTATAATGTGTAGCTGTTATTACATTTCAATAATTGTATTATTATGGAAGGATGTCAAAGAACTAAATTACATGGGCAGCTTGCTTTTGCATATCCTTCCATTGTGCTTGACAAGACCTGGGGTTTGGGTCTGGAACATAGGTCAATGGCAAAATGTTAGCCTTGTAAGCATAAGACCCTTGGTTTGATACCAGATACTACAAAAAGAAATATACCTTTTTATTTCCTGTTAGTGCATTTATAGATATGCATATATATCTGTCCTCTCACCACTTGAGGACGTGTAATATGTCATGTCTACATTGCTTTGGGATTTGCTTTATCATGCAGCCAAGGGGTTGATGATAAGCCCGGTAGAGGCATAGATGTCAAACTCACCCAATTCTGCAGCCCCTGTGCATTCCCCAGAGAGGCTGTCTATTAACTATCTAGCTACTTTATTCACAGATGTCACTAATCCAGCATGCCAGTGGCCACAGTCTTAGGTGCACATGCAAGTATTTCTTCAGCATAAATCCCCAGAGGGGCTACTATTTCTCTATTCATTGAGGGTAGAAACTTGCCTTTCTACCAGTCAATATTTTCCCCATAACTCTTAGATTTTCTATTTTTATTTTGTTCTTGGAAACATTTTCTGTCTCTGGTGTTGTTAGTCTGCAGTTTTGGGTACCAGCTGGGAATTCACTCAGATATTTTGAGGTTCCCACCAGGAAATGCTACTACTTATTTTCCACAAGAGCAAAAATAAAGGCACTTCCTCAGTTTTCTCCTCTTTCTACTCAGAAATAAATTCCCAGAGTAGCTTTGGGTGAGTAAATGAAGGTATTGATGCAAAATTAAGCTTCATTCTTCCACTCTGCTCTGGCTGTATTGAATTATCTTTATTTATTGTAATAAGTCAATAGATTTCATAATGGAAATGAAATAAATTGTTTTATAACGTTTCCTATTTTGTCATATTGGGAAAGATGTTTTCTGTGAGGAAATTGCAGTCATATGACAGAAGTTAAGTTTTTTATTTAAATCTTTATTACACTGATTTAGGGTTTGTGTGTGTGTGTGCACACGCATGTGTGTTTCTACATGTGGAGGTTAGAGGACAACTTACAGAAGTCAGTTCTTACCTTCTTAAGTGTGGGTCCTGGAGATTTAACTTGCATCTTCAGGCTGGAAGAAGGCAAGAGCCTTTGTTGTGAAGCAACCCATCAGCTTGACTTTCTATTCTTTATGAAAACAAAATTCTCTTGATGTTCACTGGTCCTAATTTTGCTCATGGAAAGTGGTTCTGCTGTTGTTCATGTGACAGTCATTTTATCTCCCAGGATTCTTTCTGCTCTTACTTTTTTATGCTCCTTCACCTTAAGTTCTGCCTTTTCCTAGTGTATCAAACTGGGTGTAACCAAATGTCACACCTGATGTTTGTTTTGTAAATGTCAAGCACAGTAGGCTCATATTAGAACCTAATATTTGGCTAATCTGTCAAGCATCCTCATATTCTTGCCTTGTTTTTTCCATGGGTTTGGTTACTGTGGCGAAGGCAGGAGCTGTCTTCCAGAGCTCTGTAGTCAATGACCTCTGAGAACTTCCCCCGATAGGCCATGAAGAAAGCAGTGAGGTGGGATGAGAGGAAAAAGCCCCATGACACTTCCTATCTTGTCCATTCTCCACAGTCCACCTGCTACCTCTGGCCTTGGAACCACCCAGGGTCACTCTCATCTGCCAAATGCTTTTCTCCAGTGTACTCAAGGCTGAAGGAAAACTTGCACTTGTGCCAAAACCATATGCTCGGCTACATCTGATTTTCATGTCCTTGTAATAGCAAAACTAGTGCTGTCCTAAATACCCATCAACAGAGAAGTGTTAAGTAGTGAAACAGACGGCCCTCCTGGGCAGTCCTCCAAGGCAGTAGAATTGAATGAATTAGGATGTCTGTCAAGTGTAGGTTGATTGCATCTCTCTACCCACCACCCCATTTTGCATCCACACATTATGCATCCTGTCTAGTTTACGCCATCCTATTTTCCCTTTCTATCTGTAATTCCATTGGTCCATTTTGAGTGGAGAAGAATCTGTGTGAATATAGACACTTCACCACATTGGTATTATTTCTTGTTGGTGTCTTAATGAAAACTTAGAGCCAAGAGATAGGGAAACTCAGAATATAATGAAAATTGGAACAATTTTTATGACTTGAATATGGAAAAATATGAACAACAGTGGAAATGGCAAAACAAAGAAGGACACTGGCTTTTTAAAATGTTTTATTTATTTTTTATATCATTATCAAACCCTAAGCTTGAATCTGACAAGAGGCTTGAAATGATGCAATTCAACTATAATCTTTTAAAAGTATTTTAAGAAAACTTTGCCTCTTCCATGACCACAGTAGCAAGCTCCCAGATAAAAATCTTAGTAAAACTTATGTAAGATATTAAATAAACAATAACAATTCCAGACAGATGAATGAAGATACTTAAAAATTCAGGAAAGTTGATAGGACATGAAGTGTCACTGGTTCACAGAAGGGGAAAAGGAAAGATTTCACTACTTGTAAAAGGTGCTAGAGAGTAACTCCCACTTAGAGTAAGTATGTACTTTGAATACTAGAAAGAATGTAGAGGATTCCTTAATAAGGTTTGCTCCTCTGTTGAAGAAGACAACCAACAACATGCTGAATGATGATAGGCAGAAGTATCCTCATCAGTAACACTAACAGAACGTCCACAGCATTGCCATCCCTGAACCATTCGTTATCCTCACTGTCCTATCCAACACACAACAGCCAAAGCAATCTGCAGACCATGTGACTATTTACTGAAAAGAAAATTAACTGACAGAGGTGCCCTACACTGATTCCAGAGACTGAAGATTCCCATGCCAAGGTTGGGACCTCGAATGCGCATCACTCGACAATGGTTGAAAAATCCTGTGGGGTAGAGATTAGCTCACTAAGCAAACATCTAAACATTCAGGCATATAGAGAATGAGTGATGAAGAGATTTTTATAAAGACAAAAATAATGTTTGCTGTATGATAAAATGCATTCCTTGAAGGAGACTGAGGCCATAAGATATTCTTGGGCAAGGTTACATTATAAACACATGAAACATGCCATTAGTAAATGAAAACAAATACTCAATTTTGGGGAAAAATAAATACGCAGAATTGATCAGTTCAACTCATCATGGTGGTGTCTTAGTCAGTGTAGGCTTCAGCAGTATTTATTCCTCATGCTTTCAGCGCCTCCATGAGCCTGGAGTTCAAGGTCAGGTCGCAGCCTGGGTAGGGGCTGATTATTCTCAGAAACCTTGCTGCATTCTCAGGTTGTAGAGAAATGTTGACTCCTGCCTCCACTTTCTTTAATAAGGACATTAATCCCATCCATTGGGCATCTACTTTCAGGATCTTCAAAGGGTATACCTCCACACACTGTGGATTGCATCTTCCACATAGAATCTGAAGTAGAAATGGCCTTCCATCCATAGTAGTTGCTCTTGAGGTCATAATATGAATTCATACATCCGTGATAATAATGTGTTGTTCTGATCAATCAACAATAACATAAAATGCCTCTGGATGGATTCCATGTGATCATATTAGGTACAGGATAGACCCACAGTTTAGATATAACAGAAGATGTATTGGGAAACTAGCTCATCACTGGGGTTGGGAGGACATTAGGTTGTTTCTTTATGACAGAGAAACTGATGAGGCCTGTGCTTGAACATGGTTTGTCCCACCAAAGCTCATAGTGAGATTTACTTGTAATGGCTTTGATATTGGTGGAGCCATTTCGAGGTGTGGCATTCCAGGGACTTGTCCTCATGGAGCTCATACAAGAGTGCTCTTCTATGAGAGCAGCCTGCTCTAAGGCTCCTGTCCTTTCCCAACTTCCTGCTTCTACTCCTTGCCCTTGTGTTTACTGTCAGGACTTGGTGCAACATGAAGCCCAGGCCAGAAACTGGATGGGTGTGGTACTGTGCCAGTGGACTTTGAGGACAGAGGGCCAAAAGAAACCACGCTCCTTTACAAATTACCCAGCCTCTGGTGTTTTGTCATAGCAACCAATAGCAGACTAAGAGACACAAGAATAGTCCTACTTGCAAATCTATTCTCCAGTGTTGCACCCTCATTTTCTTCTCTTTCTGTGTTCCTCTGTCTGGGTAAAAAGATTCAACTACATGCAATCAATGTAAAGGCTTCAACAATCACAATGTAGTCTTGCTCTAAAAGCCTTACATTTTCAGTGGCATGGATCTTAAAAAGCCACACACTCATGTGGTTGACATGGTTGAAGGTTTGAGTTATTCTCAGTTCTTAAAAAAGAATGGGCTCTGTGTTAGAGGTCACCCTTATAAAAAGCTCAAAGGCAAACTTGAACCTTTCGTGTTTAATTAGCAAAGCTTAGTATTATCTTTGCAGGCTCAGCTAATATTATTCCAACAGTTAAAGAGTCAGGGGCTACGGAGAGCGGTGGCCGCCAGGTCATTCAGACGGGTAAAGTGTGAAGTGATCCTGCTTTAGAGCTGGAAATTAAATACACCTTCAGAGAACTGAAACCAGGTTTCTCTCCTGGTTCCTCTCCCCATCCCTCTCTCCTGCCTGCTTCCCCTCCCTCTCATCTCCCCTTTCCCATTCTCCTCTTGAACTTTAGGAAGTACAGAAGATTCCATGAAAATAGCACCTGTGGATGTAAAAAATCTACAAATGATAAACTCCCTTAGAGAGGACATCGCCAGGGCTTTAAAATTGGGTAATTCTTATTAGCCCTGCAAATGTGAACCAGACCAGCAGGATCTGAAGGCAGGGCTAGTGCGGTTACTGTAGTCAGAGAAGCTGTTAAGTTCCTTAAAGAGGCAGCTGTTTAGCTAGGGAGATACCCAGCCTCATGGTAGAGGTCTCTTCCTTTTCAGTCAGAGAGCAGGGCCTGCAAGCCTGGCCTTACAGTTTACTAACTAGTCAGCTCGGGCCTGTGTTCATTCTTGTTTCACTCCCAGTGTCTCCATCTGTCAAGTGCACTCTCAGGGGGGCCTACGAGAATTGACACAAATGATGCCAGGCTCTGATCACAAGACTGCATACAATAAAAGCTGAGACCCACTAGCCCTTCTGTATGCTCCGAAGGTGTGTGCAACTGCTAGTCAGTAGAGCCGACAGTTGCAATCTTCTTGAGTAAGGCTGTGTTTTTAGTTACTTCTGCTTTCACTGTGGAGAATATATTTTGGCTCACAGTCTCAGAGGAAGTCAGTGTCTCATGACTGGGAGGGCAGGGCAGAGAGTACCTGACAGCAGGAGCCCATGGTGACATACCAGGGGGCAAAGAAAAGCCAGCTTCAGGAGCTGGGCACTTGGAAAATATACCACTAATGGCCAACCTGCTCCTATTAGACAGAAATCATCTTCAGAAGGCCCCACAGCCTTCAAAACAGTGCCACAGCTGGGGACCATAGGCTCAAAACCTGCGGCTTTTGTATAGTATGTTCCAGACTCAGACCACACCAATATGGTGTCTTTGCAAATTGAGGTATAACTGAAACTGAGGTCCTATTGGATAGAATAAACATGAGATTCAATCTCTGGTACTCTTACTAAAAGGACATAGATACAGACACAACGAGGGAAGGTGGCCACATGGCTGTGGAGGAGCATCAAGGAATATCAGCAGCCATTAGGAGCTTGGTGAAGTCAAGGAAATATCCTTTGTAGAGTATTCCAGGGTAACAGACCTCTCTTGCATCTTGAGTTTGGACATTAAGCCTTGAGAACTATGAGAATATAAATAAATGCTGTTTTAAGTCTTCTAGCTTGTAGTAATCCATTACAGCAGTCCTAGGGGAGGAACACAGTGCGTACTTTAATTGGTTCATAATATGCCTGCAAAGCGATATTGTGTAGGAATCAATAATATGACTAAACATGAGCATGTGCTTTACTTTCACACTCTATGTCTTTATTATTTAAAAAAAATAAAAGAAACGATATAAGCATTTGTCCCACAAAATCCAGTATAATGAACTACAAACTGACATGGGAAAAGATGGATGCCTGTTATCTGGAGAGGATGGTGCATGGACCCTCAGCTCTGCTAGGAAACATGCAGTGGAAGAGAATGTAGAGGAGGGAGGAGTGTGGTCTTTCACACTGGCTAGAGCAGCAACCCTAAAGGGACGAAAGCAAGAGCCCTCCTCCTCTGGCCAGCACTCGTTCCTATTCAGCTGCCGTCCTGTGCAGCCAGGGTTTTTACAGTTTCACAGGCTCTGGGAAGATTACTATTGTTTCCCTTGGTCTGACAAGCTTTGAGAACTTGCTGATGGTTTGTTATAGTTCAAGTGTTTTCAAAAAAATCAATCCCATTTTATTTTAAATGAGAAGAAAAAATATCATGCCTTATGACATAAGAATATGCCCCATAGGGTTGAGGAGCCTTCAAGGAATACCCCTTCATACAGAAAGGTCTGCTCTGTTGTTGGGATAAATTCTGCGACTCACAGAGAGAAGGCAATTCATGAAGGAGGAGGAAATACTTGCAAATCACACATCTGGTAGGAGATTAACGTCCAGGGCTTGTAATGAACACAGTACTAAATAGTAACAGACACCCAAGTCAAAGGGGACTTGAATACACCTTTCTCCAAGGGATGTACAAACGTCCAATAGCTATGTGAAATTGTGCAATGCCCTTTTTGATTTTTGTTTTGTTTTTTTTTTTTTTAATTAGTTTCCTGTCTCCTTTCCTGACACATACATCATATTCCCTACATATCATCCTTCCTCATCACCTGATGTTATCTTCTCTTGGTATTCCTTTGAAATTTTAGATTATACCTGTTTGTATAAATATACACACATGTTATAGCTTACTCAGTTTATATCTTGAATGTTCTAAAAAGGCTCATGTTTTCAGGGCTTGGTTACCATACTTAAGACACTGTTGGGAGGTGCTGGAAGCTCTAAGAAGTGCTCAGTAGGAGAAGGCTCAGGCATTAGGGACATGTTCTGGAAAAAAAATACTATACCCCAGTTCCTCTCTGTGTGTCTCTGTGTCTCTGTGTCTCTGTGTCTGTGTCTGTGTCTGTGTCTGTCTGTCTGTCTGTCTGTCTGTCTGTCTGTCTGTCTGTCTCTGCATCCTTGTGTCCTGAGGTAAACAGGAGTCGTCCACCATTTGCTCCTGCCCCGGCATATTGTGGCACTACAGGCTGAAAGCAATAAGAGCAAGTGGCTATGAATCAGAATCACAGACCAAACCTTTCCTCCTTTAAAGTTAATTCGTCTCAGGTCTTTTGTCACAGTGATAGAAAGTTGACTCAATTCACTCGAGTAAAGCCACCGAGTAACTGGGGGGCATATGTAACTTCTAGTTAATAGTCATGTTCAGCTCCATTCATTATTTTTAAATCAATCACAAGTAGGGGAAATAAGATGAATCCTAAGAGGAAAACCAATGGAAATCTCTTGCAGCAAATATGAAATAATTTATGTGTCTGGCTCCTTCTCAGGATGCCTTCCTGTACTCCAGAGAACAACAGCAGCAACAACAAGATGCTTTTGTGTAAAGAAGTAGAGACAATGTATCATTTGAAACATCTCAGGTTTTAAAATTTTTGTTTTATATTTTCAAGCCGCCCTCGCGTGCGTGCATGTGTGTGCGTGTGCGTGTGCGTGTGCGTGTGCGTGTGCGTGTGTGTGTGTGTGTGTGTGTGTGTGTGATATGAGTTTAGATGTTCATGGAGACCAGAGGAGGTGTTCAATAGCTGTGGAGCTGGGTGGATTCTGGAAATCCACTTTGAGCCCTCTACAAGATCCACACTGGCCCTTGGCCTCCCAGGCTTCAGTTTCAGCCCCCGTACCTCAGTTTTTAAAAAGCCTGAAATCAAATAAGAGCTGTTGAGATCAAAGGAAATTATACTACACAAATTTAAAGCTGTATTTAATTGTAACCCAAGGCAGTGTGTATAAAAATTCACTGGGAGTCCTTTACTTTTAGTGTTTAATGTTGTGACTTTAAAAACCTATGCTGTCATGCAGAAAAATATTTAAAACTTAAAAAAGAAAGGAAAAAAAAAGAACTTTAAACCATTTGTTAAGAAGTGAAGGAGGGAGGAAGGTGTTTTAGGCTCTGGCACCTGAGATCACTCTCCTTATCAAACACCCAGAGAGTTTGATAAGCTAACCTACTTCTGTGAGCCCTGCAGACACAAAATTTCAGCCTGCAGGCAGTGTGCAAAGACCCTTCCCTGTGCTCTTTGACAGGTGCATTATTTTGAGACTCGTATTAATCCATCTTTTGTTACTCAGAACACAAAACCAAAGACTAGATTGTTTATAGTGAAAAGGGTTTCTTTTAGCTCAGGTTGTGATCCAGGGTTAAAGGCTGTGTGTAGTGATGCCCTTGTTGGCACAGTCTTAGAGTGACTGGGAGGATGGCAGACATAACCATGATGGAGGCAGAGACAGACAAAGATGGAAGTAGATGTAGAACCCCACCCAGAACAACACATTCACTTGGAGACCAGCATCTCCTAATGTGGTCACTGTGAGAAAAGCTTAAGTCCCCCTTAAAGACCCAATCACCCCCTTTAAAGACCCCACCACCTCCATATCCTCATCCCGGGGAATGAAGCCTCAATGTGAGTTTTGGTGATAACAAGCCACAGTCAAACCTCGGTGTTTCTTAACTCACTGTGTGCCATTTCTGAATCCCTCATCTCATTTCACAACCCCTCCTTTGCTGCCTCCAGATCTCCTGAGTTGTTTTAGTGAGTGCTAAGAGCCCCAGGGGACTGAGGCTTGCCCTGGATCCATCATGAGCTAAAGTAAGATACTTGGCACTGCCTAGCTCTTAGTCACCACATCTCTTCTAGACTGTTTTCTGTTGATCTTCTGGCTTCTCCAGATCTCCCATACCTCTCAGTCTTGTCTGAGCCCCTCTTCCATCCTTTTGGGGTTTTGAGGAGAGGCCTTTAGAGATGGGCCTCCTGATGAAGAGCACCACAGACTTTCTCCCCTCTGGCAGCTCTGTGTTGGAGGCTTCCCCTCTGGGTCCTTCCTGGAGGTGAAGGCCCCTGTCTCCATTGCTGTCAGATTCCCTTGTCTCTGCTCCATAGACTTTTGACTTAAACAGTACCTGCTCCCTGCCCCCACCAGAAGCCCCCCACAACCCCTCCACCCCCAGCAGAACTGGCCTCTCTCTTCTCTCATCTTCCTTCCTTACCTACAGTCCTGGACCTGTTTCCAACCCTCCTGCAGAAGTGAGAAACCATGACACTTGTCCCTACAGACTCCCCTACTACTCAGTTCTGCTCTTTATATCCCTTACCCTTTAAATGGCCATCGAAAAGATGACTTCAATTTTTTTTAAGTAAAAACTTTAATGTAATTAAAAATTTTTAATTTAAAATTATTTTTACTAGGAAGTAACATATGACATCTTTAAAAACAAAAGTACAAATATTAATACTAAAATAAAAGCAACCACAGGCCTGTGCCCTTTGTTTTTGGAAAGTAAACTAAGAACACATAGAATAACCACATTGTTGAACCACCTTTCAACACTGTGTGACAGATTTAAAAGCGGTCTCAAACTAAGCCAAGGCCTAACTCCATGCAGCTGAGGCCCCAGTATGCCCTGAAAACATCCATCCTTCCAGGTTCCAGACAGCTGCTAGCCTTATAAAGCACAGACTTAGGTTTCTTGACTCATGTTCTTCAGAACAGTGGATATAATCAGGTAAGGACTAGGCAAAGGGAGTCAATAGTCCAAAAGGTTTGGAATACAGTGACATTTAAAAGACAGATTTAAAATGCTGTCTTCCAACCCAGGGTTCTGTTTCCTTTGATGCTTAATTTTTACTTCAGCCAATTTTGGAAACCTGGAAATGTCTACTCAAAAAAAAAAAAAAAAAAATCTCCCCCACGCCATTGCAGCCTAATGCATGCTTGATAAGGCATTTTTCAAAACCTATGCCGATTCCTTTCATATGTCACAGAGCAGGAAAGAATAGACTAGGGACAAAAGCAAGGAGTGTGCGCTGTCTATGTAATTATCAACCTTTCCAATTATTTTTGGCCAAATCAATAATTCATGAAAATTACCATTTGTCAAGACCTTAGTTAAAACCCATCCCTTGAGGAATGTGGTCCCCAAGAGAGATGATAGAACAAAAGAAATCCCAGATACTTGGTGAAATATCTTCCACCTGGTCTCAAGCTAAACCAAGCCCCGACTCCATGCAGCTGAGGCCCCAATATGTTCAGAAAGCATCCATCCTTCCAGGTTCCCGATGGCTGCTAGCTCTGTAAAGCACAGACTTGGGATTTCTTGTCACATGTTCTTCTCTGAACAGTAGGTATTACCAGGTAAGAAATAAATAAAGGTAGTCTGTGGTCCAAAAGGCTTGGAATACGGTGGCGGTAAACAACATTTAGTGGGTTCATTTCTACAAAGTCACCTTAGAGTTGATGGTATGCTAATGTGTATCACAAATATTCCAGAAAGGATAGCATTTCCCAGATGGATTTCCATCAAAGATTGATGGATTGTTTTATGGAAGGTTTCCCAGATCATGGTCACATTTGGGGACTTACTGGCCTCTTCTAATATTGCAAACAACAAGGAAAGAACTGAACCTCCAAAAGGAGAGTCTTGCTAGGAGCAAGTGCTGGTGCTCAGCATGATGGCAGCCCTCCGGCCACTGACTCTTTGTCTCTCACCCTTTCCTTCCTTTCAGCTCCAGGACATTTTGTTCACTCAGAACACTTCTGATAATTACACTCTAAAAAAAAATGTTTTATTTGTCTTGATTTTCAAATCTACCTTCTCGTTTCCATTACAAATGTCTTATGTCTACAAGGTCTTTCCCAAATGATCCACATTTCTCAGTGATCCACATTTCTCTGGGACCCACCCACCATCACTCATAGCTTAACATCAAATCTATTTTTAGTCATTACCTCATCTTGATATTGAAAGTGATCTTATCTACAACATGAGATTAGGAAGAACTGTGCATTTCTCAGACAGTGGTAGAATAATGAAATGGTATTTCAGGTTCATTTTTCCCTGGCTAAGAGATAACTTACAGCTCTAGCTCAAGTCTATAGTGTCTTGACTCAGACACTTTCTTGGCCAATGCCTGCTGCCCTCTTAGTATGTCCCAAAGTCAGGACACATGCTAAGATAGACTTTCAAACATACCAGGTAAACTGGGAAAGACTCAGTTCAGCATGAGCAAGCTTTGGTCTTCGTTCTACCCCATTGGCTCCTCCATCATAAAATGTTACTCACTCTTATTCATTAACCAGTTTAGATTTCCATCCTTCTGTCCTTCCCTTTGCTAATGCTTTCATTACATGACTTCATGGCTGGCTCGAAAGGAAAGATTCAAAGTATGTAGTTGACTTTTAGCCTTTTCAATTCATCCAGCACACATCTCTCAGAATAATTACGTGTACAGTTTTTCTTTGTTAGTTCTGACTCTAAGAATGATAAACCAGGTACTTGAATTTGAGGTCTGAAGACCATGGATATGAACTTTCTGCACCCTTGTTTTCATTTACTTTAACTATAAATATATCTGGTATTTTGAGACCAAGTAAACTTCAGATCCAAGAAGGGCTGGATCAGACTTCTAATCTCCTAATAATGTTGGGACTAAAATAAGTCCAGAGTGAAATAGTTTCTATTTGAGAATAATAGACCTTTTAAAACCTGTACTGGGAAGATGTGTGTATACAAGTCAACACAAGTGGATTTGCTGAATGAGAACAATCAACTGAATTTCAAAAGTAAAGACTATTTTATAGCAAAAATCAGAACTAAACAAAATAAACAAAACAACACACACACACACACACACACACACATACACCACAAACCTAGTATGTTCCATCTGCCACATAGTAGACTTAGTGATGAATTTGCTTTTTCTGTTTGTTCTGGGCTCTCTCGAGTTAGGCGACACGGCCACTATTCATTAGTTGTCCAGTCTGGACGCAGGACAGTACATCCAGACAGATAGGTGAGAGTAGGTGTAGCCTAGCTGGTCTCAGCTGGTGAACATAAGCAGCCATAGCTGGGAGTCACAGGTCAGAACACTGTAGGGATAGCTGGTGTAATTAAGGGAGCCATTGCAGCTCTGAAGGCTCAGTGAATGTTGAAACCACCACCATAGAGGCAGAGTTCATCAGCATGTGCAATTAAAGCTCCCAGGAAAAGATGACAGTAGTTCCTCATGCCAAGTTTTCTGAGATCTTGCTCATCTCTGCTTCTATCATAAAGGAAAGTTGGGTTTCTGTGAGCAGCTCAGGCTGTCTCCTCCTAATCTGGAAAGACTTGGAAAATGACAGGAATTCCTTACCAGTGATTCCAGCAAGCCCTTTCTTGGTGTACTCATATCATTTATACAAACTCCCCTGGATAGGAAAATGGTCTATCATGCCTACAACCAAGGAGTAAGGCCAGCTTCATCTGGGGTTTGGAGGAAGAGTTTGCCCATGGGAAAGTCTGCATGCTGATATCAGAAGAGAAGGCAGATGCTCACTAGAAGCCTTGTAGTAGCCTCTTCATGTAAAAAATACCTTCCTGTGGGGTCTCACATGCGTCAAGGCAAAACTGGTCTGGGAAAGTTCTAGAATCCATGTGAACTGGCTTAAACTAATGGCACTAACTAGGTAAAAGATCTGCTGCTCAAAGCCTGCCCCTCCATCTGAAAAAAAACTCTCACTACAGTCCACAAATCTTCAGCAAGTTCGGCTATGATTTGAAATTTTTCAACCCCAGATTTTATGGGTTTGAAAAACACTTCCACAAAGTCATGTGCTAATGACATTTCAAGGCAGAACCTTTGGTAGCTGACTAAGTTATAAGCACACCAACTGAGTGGCTATCATCAGAGTATGTTGGTTGTCACAAGAGTGGGCACGTTATAAAAGACAATTTGGCAATTTCTCATGAAGCTTTCACCATATCATCACATTGTCCAGCCAAGCCTTGGGATTGGACAGAGACCCTTCAGCCTAATAAGGCTTTCATCAGAGGAGCCCAACCTTGGGCGTTCTCCCAAAGCCCCTGGGACCTCACGGGAAATGTTTTTCCTTACAAACTACCCCCACACAGCTATTTAGTTATAGCAACAGAAAATAGACCATCCTCATGAATGAATGATTATGAATGTGTTCACAACGCACAGGAGCCAACAATGTCTAAAGTTTGGTTTTCCCTTGCTTTTCATACTGCAGAAAAGTAGAGAAATTTCATAAAATCCTCATTAATTTCTTGACCATGGCATTTCTGTTTGTTCTAGAAGATGGTTTCTGAAAATAAAGTCCCAAAGCTGGGACTTTATTTCCCAATGCAGAAACGACAGGGGCATAAACACTGGGTGAAAGTAACAGAAAAAAAATGTATGTGGTTTCATCTCTGTATGCTTCAAAGTGAGGTGTAAACTTGAGGGAGAGAAAAGAGACTAGAGGACAGAGTAGAAGGTCAGTAAACTTCCTGAATTTAAAAGGCAATAGAAACACTTTCTTACAACAACAACAAAACCAAACAAATAACAACAAAACAAAAACCAAGGAAACCCCACAAGACAAAACAAAAACAAGATTCTGTTTATATATTATAGATGCTTAGAGTCCTTTAGCAGATTTTTATTGACTGCCTCTTAGGGTCACTATGTTTACTGATGTTACTCAAAATACAGTAGCCACACCCCATTCTTCCAGTACTCATTTTGAAATCAATGACCTCCTCTACTGACTCTCCACTTCTAGTAAATAACTGGATGTCATTTTTGCTGTCCATAATAGGAATGATCATTCCATTGGCAAACATACTCTCCTGTCCTGACTTAGTGAAAGTAAAAGCTCTGTTACAAAGGCAAAAGTAGCCATGTCTATGTTCACAGACATCCTACCACAATGGGGGCTCCCATAAAAATCAGACAAGGTATTCAAGATCTGGCTTCTGCTTTTTATTTTCCCCTCATTTCCTGTGGTCTCTAGCTCTCATTAACATCTTCCCCAGACCAATCACATAGTTCATTCCAATTGAAGCATGTGCAGTTTACAGCACCGCACTGCCTCTCCTGTCTCTTAGCCTTTCTTTTTCTCATTGAAACACCCCTCTGGTCTTAGTCAGGGTTTCTATTCCTGCACAAAACATCATGACCAAGAAACAAGTTGGGGAGGAAAGGGTTTATTCAGCTTACATTTCCACATTGCTGTTCATCACCGAAGGAAGTCAGAACTGGAACTCTAGCAGGTCAGGAAGCAGGAGCTGATGCAGAGGCCATGGAGGCAAGTTACCTACTGCTTTGCTTCCCCTGGCTTGCTCTCTTATAGAACCCAAGACTACCAGCCCTCGGATGGCACCACCAGCAATGGGCCCTCCATCCTTGATCACTAATTAAGAAAATGTCTTACAGCTGGATCTCATGGAGGTATTTCCTCAAGGGAGGCTCCTTTCTCTGTGATAACTTCAGCTTGTGTCACATTGACACACAAAACTAGCCAGTACACCTCCCCAATCTTGTAGCTCTTCTCTTGATTCATTGGCCCGTTCAGCACATCTCCCCAGGACATATCTTTGCATCAGGCAATATGTTTGATCTTTAAGGTGTACAAGTGAGCAGTGATTGCGGATCCCTAGAGGTACTTATAGCCTAAGGGGAAGCATAGATGGCCAGTCCTCTGCATAACTATGGTCCTTTCAGACGAACAACAATATGAACTAACTAGTACCCTCAGAGCTCCCAGGGTCTAAACCACCAACCAAGGACTGCACATGGATGGGTCTGATTGTTCTGGCAGAATGTGTATAGTAGAGGATTGCAAATTCGATCATCAATAGGAGGAGAGGACCTTAGCCCTGTGAAGGTTCTGTGCCCCAGTTTAGGGGAATGCCTCTGCCTCTGGGAGAGGGTGGGGTGGCAGGCATGGGGAGGGGGGAGGCAACAGGGGTTTGTTTTTGTTGTTTTTGTTTGTTTCTTTGTTTTTTTGGAGAGGAAACTGGGAAAGGAGAAATTTACATGCAAATAAAGAAAATATCTAATAATAATAATAAAAAAGACAGAAATAATTAAAAAAAAAAACTATGGTCCTTTCTGAGGTTCTGAACCAGGATCTTTCATCAAAGCAAAGAGAGGAGATGGACAAAGAATGCCTTCCTCAAGATGAATTTTGAGTTAGAATCTGCAGGATAAATTAAATATGAGCCACATTTGCCTTAAGAGAACAAGAAAAAGGACCATCAAGGACTAAGTATGGAACATACAATCTGGCAGTTTGTTGAAGATAATGATATCTTCTGATGAGCATGGGTAGAGAATTTGTCTCATGAAGCTCATAAAAGCCATGTTTCCCCACAGGTGGGACACAACCCATCTCTTTGTACTGTTCCTTGTTCCTGCTGGGGGGATGGCCTGAGTACTTGATACCAACCAGCTTCTGAGCTTTCTGGCTTCAATGTTGGTTAGTCTAGCAGGGTGCACTGACTCCAGATGTTCCAGATGTAGGCAGGGATACAGAAAGGGACAAGCAAGGGGCAGTGAAGAGCCATTAGGATGGTTTCTTACATATGTTTGCTTCCTGGGGATGGAGAGATTAAAAGAAAAGTCTACAGTGATGCTATATGTATTATCTATCATCTGTTTATTTGTGTGTGTGTGTGTGTGTGTGCATGCACACCCCCCATGAACATCTGCATGAACACACTCAGATTCCTTTCCTAAGAAGTCACCTTAGTCCAGCTTTGTCCAAACACCAAGGTACAGTTCTTTTCTTTGCAACTGTTTTTTTTTCTAGCTATGATTCTCTCTCTGCTTATGATCCATCTCACCTCTGTAGATGTAATTCTAGTTGTTTCAAGGCAACTAGCCCATGAGGCCTGTGATAAACTTGGGCGCTGTCTCTGCTACTTCTCAGTAAAAAATCTTTTGGTCATAAAACTTCCATGAATTATCTTTCTTTAAATGTGTGTGCCTTGCTCCTGTTGAGCAGCATTGTCTTCTAGGCTGTCACTTCAGTAGTGACAAGCTACCTGTGGGTACTGAGCATCTGAAATGTGGCTTCAATTAAGGTGTGCAAAAAGAGGGAAACACACACTGGTATCCAAAGGCTTGGATGAAGAAGAAAGAAAGAGAGAAAGAAAGAGAGAGAGAGAAAGAGATGAAGGAAAGCAGAAAGAAAGAAAGAAAGAAAGAGAGAGAGAAAGATGAAGGAAGGTAGAAAGGTAGAAAGAAAGAGAGGAATATATATATATATATATATATATATATATATATATATATATATATATATAGAGAGAGAGAGAGAGAGAGAGAGAGAGAGAGAGAAAGGTGTTCCAGGTCTGGTTTCTGCTCTGCTCTTCACACAGAGTGCCACAAATGTGTATAATAGCCATTTATTCAGTTTATTGTTTCTGCATGCTAGGAATTCTGGGGGCTTGTGGCCACACCATTATTATGCACTATGTACATACTGTGTACAATATCACCTCATGATGAACTACAGGTGAACTGGGAACCCAGTGCTTTCTAGATGAGAAAAGCATATATTCTGGTGACCATCTGCACAATGACATGCTTTCAGGACAACTTTTAAATGGCCTCTTTTTACCTTTTAAATTCCTTCTACAAACCAGACTGAATTACCCAGAGGAAAGTTTCAAAATACATTAAACCTTAAGTCAGCATTAAGCTTCAAAGTGGTTTGTCAATATCCAATTTTCAGACATAGTAGGAGGGGAAACTTGGCAGTGCATGTTGCTCATCCTGGGCAAAGGCCAGTGCTCACTGGTCTCTGCGTCTACACAGATCTTCATTGGTTGGAGAATCAGCTATGACTGGTAGTTTATGAACACAGCACTATTCTTACCCCGCAGGCCACACCTGATCCAGTTCTATTCAAGCAAACTTAGAATCAGTAGGCCCCTGTAGAGGCAGAAAGGCAATCCCCTAACTTACACTTCCTTGGTCAAATGGGGTATGAGCAGGAAGAGGAGAGAAAAAAATCTGAGTATCAAGGCTGGGCAGCCAGGATTCCTAGTGAGTTATCTGAGACCTAGCTCTCCTGTCTGCTGGACTCTTATTAGCATAGAGGGGGTCGGGAGGAGTGGCAGGAAAATGCCCACAGCACACAGGGATTGGGCTAAAGTGACCAGGGCACAGGCCACCTTGCCAGGTATCTAGTGGGAGACAGCCAGGCATAAGGAAGCAATATGATTAGAACAAAAATAAAATATCTGGTGGCTGAAGAGATGGCTCAGCAGGTCAGAGCCATGGCTGCTCTTCTAGAGGACCTGGTTCGATTCCTAGAACCCACATCTAGGCTGACAACTCCAGGTCAGAACGCTCCAGCTGGCACCAGGCACCCACGTGGTGCACAGACATGCATACAGGTCAAACAGCCATACACATACATTAAACATAAATTAATAAAATTGAAAACAAAATCACCACAAAGTAACACCTGAAGAAAACAATCAAGCCTCCAACATCTCCTGAAGACTCTACTGGCCATCTCCCCAGGAGCCAGCAGCAAGGGGCAGATTTTACCCCTTTGTAACTTGCTCTAGGGGCACAGGAAGGGGATCTAAGGGTCAGGGGAAATAAGAAAAAAAGGAACCCGTTGTTTAGGGAAGGACTCTTAACCCTCAAAGAGTGAGACTACATTCACACATGTGAATGGTGCACGTATGCAAAGTATTAAACTTTATCAACAACTGGGTATACGGATTTGGAATTGTACTTATTATTTAAAAAAAAAACTTAATTTTTGCTTTTGGTGTATTTATCGATATATTTCCTAAGGGGTTCCTTTCTAGGTCCTATGTCACTCTTAACCCTTTGAAATAAATCCAAGGGAAAAAAACAAAAGAAAGTTGTCCTCATTGGACAGTGAAGTTGAATGTAAGTCGGTACTTTGGCCAGACAAATGGGGGCGTGGCCTGCCAGGAACTCTTGGAAACAAAAGTTAACACTTGGGATGAGAGGGAATGAGGTGGGTTGGAGAAGGGTAGGGATGCAGAAGCTAGGACCAGAGGGAAGCAGGGAGTGGAGATCTGGGGGTGTTAAGGCTACTAAGGGCTAAGCTGAGCTGGGGAGGTCTGAGAACCCTTAATCCGGCAAGTGACTGACTGGCTGGGCGTCAGACCCAGGCAATCCTACAGGCGCTGTCAGACTGACAGCGGCCAGAGTCTTGGGGGTGGAGGGGCAGGAAGGAGGAAAGTAGAGAGGGATTTCGGGGGGGTGGGGGGAGAGGGAGAAGGGGCGTCACCTCTGTCGTCGGCGCCCTCTCCAGGGCGGTGCCTCGTCACCTTTTTTTTTTTTCGTCCCACCCCTTCTGCCTCTTTAGCCCGGCCCCTGTGCCTCTGCTCTGCACCCCCGGAGCGGATCTCCGGGTTGGTCTGGCTTGGGCCGTTGACGTCACCACCAAGTTTGCCATCCTTCGTGTCCCACGTGTGGCCGTAGCGGCCGAGGAGGCTGCGGGGAGAGCCTAGGAGCACAGTGGCAGCGGTGGCTGACAGATCCCGCGCGGAGGGGGCCCCTCCAGGCTGTTCCCAGCTGGGGCCCCAGAGGAATGGGTAGACTTCCGGAGCGCTCAGGAGGCCTGAAGGCTCGAGTCCCATTCGGACAGAGGGAATGGGGGGACCTTGCTTGCTCCGTTGCTGAGACGAGCTGAGCCAGGACTCAGGGCAAGCTCCTGGGCGGGCCAGGAGAGCAGAACAGCCAGCCAGCCAGCGGCTGGAAAAAGGGTCACTCGTCCTAACCTGAACGCACGCAGTTCTTCGGTCCGGGAGTCCTGCGTCCCCTTCACCGGGATCAAGCCAAAGATGCGCGATCACTGAGCGGAGTTCTGCACCGGTAGCCGCTCAGAACCCTGCTGAGCCGAGCACCTTCGCCACTGCCGCCACGGAGACTCGCTTGCCCGGCGACTCTCGGGGACCCAGGGCGCCGAGCTCTGCGCAGCTAGGCTTAGGACTCGGGCGCATTTCAGACCATGGTTTCTTAAGCACGGTCCCGCACCCTTTCCCTCCCCGTCGTCCGGAGCCCAGGACCTAGAGAAGGGCTTGCCGGGCTTGGTCCCTAGCTCCAGCTCCTGCCGCCGCCCCCGCGGGGCAGCTCTCGGACACGCAGGGGCGCTCGGGCGATGTGGCCGCGGGGCAGCACATTGGCCGGCAGCGGGGATGGCGGGGCTCCTGGCACAGTCGTGGCCTAGCATGGCCCGCTCGCGGACCTCCGAGGTCGCCTCCGGCTAGGCTAGGATGGCCCCCTCGGGTCCCGCCGGTGCCCAGTCTAGCCTGGCGGAGCCACTGTCGCGCAGCATCTTCAGGAAGTTCTTGCTGATGCTCTGCTCGCTACTCACTTCTCTCTACGTCTTCTACTGCCTGGCCGAGCGCTGCCCTCCCGGCTCGGGCCCCGTCGCGGGGGTCCCGGGGCGCGGCGTCCCTGCAGGATCCAGGGAACTGGCGATGTGGCCCGCGGGGGCGCCAAGGAAGCGCCTCCTGCAGCTGCGGCAACGGAGGAGGCGCGGGCGGCCGGGGCCGGGAGACAGCAGCGACCAGGACGAGCAGAGCCCTGGGCTGGCCGCCGCTCCAGGCGGCTCCGGGGCGGGAAGCAGCGTGGCCGAGGCCCAGCCGGGGACCCTGGCCTTACTCCTGGACGAGGGCAGCAAGCAGCTGCCGCAGGCCATCATCATTGGCGTGAAGAAGGGCGGCACGCGGGCGCTGCTGGAGTTCCTGCGCGTGCACCCCGACGTGCGCGCCGTGGGTGCCGAGCCCCACTTTTTCGACCGCAGCTACCACAAGGGCCTCGCCTGGTACCGGTGAGCGCGGGGACCCCCATGGGTACTTCTGAGTGCTGGCTCAGAAGGGGGAGACTAGAAAGAGATGGCAAAGGGGAAGCAGTAGCTGTCCCCAACTTGAGATCTCATTCTTTGCTTCTCCCTTGGGGAGGGGCAGATGGAGAGAGGAATGGGGATCTTGATTTTAATCCTCAGGACTCCCCCTACTCCCCAAACATTCTACTTCTTGTAATCGTCCTAGTAATTAGATACAGGAAAGAAAAGGAAAGTTGAGAGAGAGATTCCTTTTAAGTTAGAAAACTGTTCCTCATTACTGGGTTATCTTACCGAAGGAAGCCTGCCTGTATTCCTTTATCTTCGGGGTAATTCCCTGTGGTTAACACGGTCTTTGCTCCGGTATTTATTTGCCTTGACCCTTTGCCAGATAGTTGTCCAAGATGGTAAGTCATATAGAGACTTAGTAAAAGTGTCAAGACTTCATGTAGTTTGGATAATCTATGACTCAGCAAGTGCCAGCAACTGCTAACTGGGGTTTAAAGAACATTTTGTTGGTTAATACTATCAATTTGTTGGTAAAAATTTCTGACAGGAAATTTTCTAAAGATCTCCTAACAATTATCTTTACATATAAGATAGTTAATCTTAAAAGGGGGGAAAAGAATCATGGGGAAATGCGGTGGGCACAATTTAGGAAGTAAATCTCACAGAGTAAGCTTATTTGCCAGTGTCAAATTCAGATCACCTATAATATCAGAGTTAGCCAAACTCTAATAAATTCTAGCGTGGCCTGGATTTGGTTTGTGGTAAAAAATACTGATTTATTTTCCTCTCTCCTCCAAGTTCAAGGACAAAATTCATATGGTTAGAATTTTCCCATTTTATAAAGTTCAGCCTGTTCATAAAATATTCATTCTCATTATAACTGAAACAATATTAGAAAAGTTATGACAGAGTTGAGGTACATGGAAGGAACCATTCATAAAATACAGACAGAAGTGATGTGACGAGTTTATTCACTTGTTGAGTCAAGAACATGTTCAGATTGATTTCAGGAGTGGAATTTATAGTTTCATCCTAAAAAAAAAAATCAAATTCAAACATTAAACACTTCTAAAAACAGTAACTTTCCATCCATTGGAAAGAAAAACAATCAGCCTTCCCCTGATATAGCATATATATCATTTAAAATCATCAGCCACTTAAATATACTCCCTCCCCCCATGTTTCTGTCATTTATGTTCTATCCTCTGGGAAGCTCTTATGAAATGACCTGTGGAATCTGGACAACAGGTCCTTCTTCTGAACACAAAGGCGGCTCTGTGCTATTCCTCAAGGACACAAGAATGAAGTGATTAAAGACCCCTAAAACTCTTATCTAGAGTCTCTCGCATTGAATTTGGCCTCATACAGCGCAGGGAGAGACCCATTTCAAGCCATCAGTCTGAAACATCCAGGCCAGCCCTGGGCTCTGAGGTACTATTAAATATAGTGAAATATTTAGTACTAACCCCCTTAATTTTCGCTTTGCCCTACTAAACTTTATTTCCACAAGGTAGGATTGTTTCTTCTCACTCCAGTAACGTCTGTTTGAGGGCACAGTGTATCTACAGGCCTGGATCTGATTTTCTGTGGAACTTTCTGAAATCATGTAAAAGCAAGAAGGTTTCAAGGTAACTAGAAACACAACTACTTAAAAAAAAGCATGAAAAAAAAAAAAAAGAAAAAGAAAAAGTCATAAACTTTAAGGCCGCCCTGTCCTTTACTCTGAAGGAAATCTCCTTGGGTTGTTTACCCAGTAGAGGAGTTCTATAAAGCAATTTATGGTGGTTACAAAAATAACTGCACAGTAGACTTCATGGTTTGGTGAATTTAATTTTCCAAGTGTCGGAACAATGTCTTTGTTTTAACATTCACAGTGAGTGTTTTTTTTTTTTTTGAATGCATAAATTTAAGCTCACTGAATTATATAAAAACTCTTATTTAAAAGGACCTAACCTGTGGAGCCCGGATTATGGGATTAATTAATGAAAATTTCCCCCACAGTTTCTTTTCATCTTGACTATGAACTTGGAGTTTGATGTTCGTGAGAAAGACTGAAGACTGAAGTCTCTATATGAGAAAACCCCACCCAGGATGCCTTGAAGCCACTGTTCATTTTAGCTACTTATATTTACCTAAGATTCAGAAAAAGGGTCTGGCTAGACGTTTCTAAGTTGTCCCAAATTTGCAATATAGAATTTCCACACACACTTAAGACCACACACACACACACACACACACACACACACACACACACACACACACACGGGCCAGGAAAAAACGAATAACCAAACTTTTTATTTGCACTCTGAAGAAAGTTAAAGAAAAGAAAAATATAGGTAATACTTTTGAAGTTTATTGACACGGGGAGTTAAAGCATGTCTACTCTTGGCTTCTCTCTCTCTCTCTCTCTCTCTCTCTCTCTCTCTCTCTCTCCCCTTTCTTTCTTTCTTTCTTTCTTCTATTTTCTCAATCACTATTTGTCCTAACAGTTTGCTGAGGCAGCGCCCCCTACTGTCCTTACAAAAGGAGAAAAGTTTTGCTTTAAGGAAGTTTGAAGAAATCTCTTGGAGAGGGAGTTTGAGAGTTAGAAACTTCTGTTGCTGAGGGGTTTCTCCATACTCTCACCATCGAGATGAAAATAAAATGTAAACCATGTTTCCAGAGTGGCATATAAATCCATCTTTGAAAAAAATTATAATAAAAAGAAAATGAATTTGTTACTCAAAATTTCTAGACAGGATATTATTTTTATTGATTTAAAGTGTTTTGATGCCCCTACCAAACCTCCTAGAAATATTTCTGTGTAGAGACTTACAGATAATAACTCAGGACACTCCTGAGTGTCTGGGGATGAAACTCCACCTTGTTGGATCTGAAACTCATCATCCCTCATGACTTAATGTGGCAGATACTGCATCAGTACAACAAATGCCTGTTGCTTGTGTGTCATGGATAACAATTATTCCAAGTGAACAATATCCACTTCTATTGCATGAGTGGTGTGATTATAAAGGAGAGTTTAAATCCTTTTCCTTTCTTCAAAATGTAAAGATCCCTACTGGAAGTCAAGACCTGATGCCTCTACTGTAGTTTCAGGGCAGGTGAGCTTTGAACTGAATGAGAAGAGCCCTCTCCCTTCTGTCTATTACACTGGTGCCAACTAAAAGGTATCCCATTTTCCTTACAGAGACAAAGGACACTTATTTGTAAAGTATTTAAATAAACTACACATGAACATGTATGTCTTCACATATGTACACTCCTTTTGGTATCTTTGGGGCCATTGGTCCTATCCCCCTGCATGTATCAAACTTCGCAGATGCTCAAGTCTCTGCTATAAAATAGTACAATATTTGCTCATAGCTTAAAGCATCCTCCTCTGCACTTTAAATCATGTGTACATTATTTATAATGCGTGATACAATGTAAATGTTATGTAAAGAACTTCTACAGTATTGTCTAGGGAATAATAGCAGAAAAAAAAATCAGGGCATGTTCAGCACAGATGTAATTTCTTTTTTCCTGTATGTTTCATGCAGTTGGCTGAGCCCCTGGGTGTACAACCTATAGATACAGAAGGCCTGCTGTGCATCTGTCTGTCTTCTATCTATTTATACATCCACACATGCACACAAGCACACATACGCACACGTGGCTGCTTTAATACTCTATGTCTTTATTTGGCCTATGGTAGGAAGCATTTATTATGTCGTCTTTAAGTATTAGCATGTGCCACATTTTAATTCCCTTCATTAGCAAGACTGGGGCCATTTCAGCCAAGAATTTCACATTATAGCATACAGAAATGACCAAAGAGTACTTAGCCTGAAGACTTGGAGTTAGTGTGCTCCTAACATCATCAAAATTTGAAAAATGTTGACCTTGCATGATCATGGATCGTGTCCTTACTTTTCAAGGCCACTGGAGAGATGACTTGAACAAAGGCACTTCTGGTTTCTGGGAGAACTCTACATTTCATGGCAGCTGGGAACAGCTGCACAGCACCTCCAGGAACCATTCCCACCCTCTGGGCCACCATCCCCTTCTTTCACGAAGAGCTTGAAATTTAAGCCAAAGGAGGTGCAGATCCTGGCCACCCATGTAAGGTCAAATGGAGTGAAGTCCAGAGACTGTATCCTTGAGTAAGCAAAGAACAAGGGCCAAGGAAGACTCGGAGCCCAGGGAGTCCACGTGTGTAGAGAAAAAGGGAGGCATTTCCTCCATGAATATAATTCCCAGGAGCTCTGAGTGACTAGACACTTCCCACCTGCTCTCGTTGTCTGGAATTCTGTGTTTTTCCCTGTAAATATCACTGGCAACTTAATTAGCTCTGTGTGTGTGTGTGTGTGTGTGTGTGTGTGTGTGTGTGTGTGTGATACATGTATATGACTGTAGAAGTAGAAATACAATAGAAGGGAGAGGGATGGAATTTGTATGAAGAACTTCATTAAATGGTTGGGGAATATCTAAGAAACACTGGGTATAGAAGAATTGCAATACCTCTTCTAATACCTTGAGTCTACACTTCCTTGTGTGTACATTCCCTTATGATCTGAGGGGTAGAGCATGCAGACACACTTTGTGTGTGAATGGGAAGACAATCTCTGGGTGGAAATCCCCCATAGCATTGTGATCTCCTGCTCCCTGCCCCCCTCTTAACAGAAAACATGCTGGCCCAAATATTTGTCTCATATAAATAAACGGGTTCATTGGCCAGGGAAGAATAAGCGCCAAGTCTTTATTTTAGAGGGGTCATGGGAATAAAGTCAGCCTGTACAATTAATGACAACAGGGCTAACCTTACATAGACCAGATGTTCACATCATGAAGAGTGTTGGTCACAAAGCAAACAAGCCTCTTTGATATAAACAACCACAAGAAGTGATCATCTCTCTATGGGACACATTTGAACAAATATAAATTATAGCCACCATCAGTTCCATTTCTGGGTCCAGGCAGGCATCCTGTATACTTAGCTCTTTTCCTGGGTAAGAGGGAAAGACCTTTTACCTCCACCTAATAGAGATGTGGCAGATAAAGAGAACTGGTTTTGCCAGGCACAGTGACTCACCTTGTAACCCAGAACTTCGGAGGTTAAATAAGGAAGACCTCAATTTTGAAGCTAGCTTGGTTCCCTAGTGACACACTATACAAAAAGAACAACCCCACCCCCCCCAAAAAAACCAAAATATAAAACAAAGCGATCTAGTGTAGTTTCTTAGTCTCTATTTCCCAACAATATGAAATCCCGGGCATCTGGGAATTTTGTTATCCTCAAGAAACGAGTTAAAATTGTGCAAATTTCTTACCAGACATGTGCCTTTTATATACGCACAAGAAATTTCTCAGAAGCAACACTCTGCCCTCTAGCCTTCACCTTGATCAGATGGTTAACACTTTAGAGCGTGTGTTGATTTGATTTCTGTGAGATATACGGATACAACTAATAAGCAGACCTATGTGAACCCAGTGCTCAGTTCTCTCCTAATTCCTGCTTCCAATGATACAACCCTTGAGTAGTTGGCATTTCTCAGGCACCTGAACACCCATGATTGTCCATGGGTCACTTGAGTTCGGCGCTGCAAAATACAGTTTTAGCCGGTCTCAGGAGTTGTCAGACGATGGCAGATGTCTGGCAGGAAAGGGGGAGTGTTTATTAATAATGCAGTTAAGTACTTGCCATTAGGAATGCAAGAGAGAGTGTTTGAAAGGATATAAACAAAATTCCTTCTCGCTTGAGAGCCACCTACTTTGAATGTGTTGTGTAGCGCCACCTCGTGGTAAAATAGTCAGTAAAATTCCCTGCCAGAACTTCCAGACTGATGAACTGATTCTGTTTGTAGAAAAGAAAAGAAAAGAAGATGAAGGAAAAAAAGGAAGAAGAAGAAACAATACTAAACTTAGATAGCAGGTACCATTCTTCTAGCCCAGATGCCGTGCTTTACCTCTTTTAGGTAGGGTAGTTCTCTCTCTGTCTCTGTCTCTGTCTCTGTCTCTGTATCTCTCTCTCTCTCTTTTAGCCAGGCAGTTTATTCGCTGGAGAGAAATAAAAGACTTGACTTGACAATAAACCCAGAGAGCAAGATACAAATGATTAGAGAATTTATATTAGAAATGTGCATGAGGAAGGAATGCCATATGCCCCAGATTACTTTTGTTAGTGCGTTTTGCCTCCGTTTCTGAAAGCTGGCTTCAGATGAAAACGCTTCCAGATGACTCTATTGCAGGCTTAGTTCTTCCCCTGTGTGGTGCAGCTCTGGAGGAGGGTCTTAACAGAACAGGAGGCATACAGAAGCCAGCTTAACCCTTGGAGCACTTGTCCTGTGCCTACCCGTTGCAACTCTTGGGATGGTGATGACGTCGGTTAGAGATGCATTTCTGGGCCTGGGATAGGTGGGGTCAAGTTAAAACAGCAGGAAGAAGAGGAGTGGGAACATGACTGGAAGCCTGGCAGAAGTGACCTTAATCAGGTAACCAGTGGCTGAGAAGTCAGTGTCCTCTTTTGCTGAGGTCTTCTGGGTTGTCATGTTATTATTCATTGACCATAACATCCTTTCATCTGTGGGTATTTTCCCACCGTGTCCAGAACCCATGTAAATAAGACAGTCCCAAGATCCCAAATTGAGCTTTGCAACACACTGGCACGGTGTGACTTTTGGAAAATGTCAAGGTGGCTTAAAACCTGGTAAAACCCATAATCTCCAAATGGCAGAAGACAGCAGTGACTCATTACTAAGAAGCACATGAATTTAGGGAGGTGTTCTCTTGATTGGGGCCTAGAACAGAAAAATAAGTGTTTGTGGGTGTGGATAGTTGAATGAATGGCATTATGTGGCAGCCTCCGTATATCTGAGGTTTCACTTACCTGTGCTCAATCACAGTCTGAAAATATATTAATGGGGCATTCCAGAAACAAACAATTCACGACTCTTAAATTTGGAGCCTTTTTGGATAACATGACATGGTGTTCTATGGATCATGAGTCACTCCTGTGTCTAGTGTACTTAACAGCCATCTCCCTTCTCAACTCCACTGTCCTAATATCCCCCATGCTTCTGGGTAACCAATCTTTATTTTACTTAATACAAGACAAAGCCCAGGAGTTGGCATGCTGGAAAATTGGACACGAAGAAGAAGAGGCACAAAGTGCTTCCCTTAAGGGAAAAGTCCAAATCTGAGTAAAGACAGATTTCTGTCGAATGCTGGGTTGATAAGGTCGGTGGCCAGATGAGTCTTCTGTCTGCAGAATTCTGAAGGAAAAAAAAAAAAAGACACCTGTACAAGGTTTTCTTGTATGCCCCCAAGTGCAGAAGCTGTGGCCACAGCGTGAAAATGCTTAGTGGTGAGGTGAAAGCCATTGCATTTACGTGTGAGTGCATATAAGTGGTTTGCACTTAGTGCTATGTGATGTCGGGCACTCTCTGGGGGTTCTCAGAAGAACTCCAGGGTGAATAGAGGGAGAGGTATGTTCTCATGTTTGTATGTGTTGCTTCTTGTTTGGAGATGGCATTTCTGCATGCAGCCCAGACTGGCTGTCCCAGCCTCCCAAGTGCTGGGATTATGGGCAAGTGCTACCGCACTCAGTCTAGTTAACTGAGATAGACACCTTGGTTTTCACCAGTGTGTTGTACTTGACCTGTGCCTGTGTAATGTCTCCTGGGGATGGGAATTGATAGTTTATATACTGAGATTTTTTTTTGTGCTATTTTGTGTAACTTAAATAGCTAAAATTATCCTAAACCCCCAAGTGAAGACATCAAAGAAGCCAAGAAGAGCTTAGGGAACAGGAAAGGTAGCCTGTACTTAGGTGCTCTGCACACAATTCTGTGACTCAGGCTCCTCTACTGAGGAAGAGAAAGAGACAAAATAGAAGTCAGACAAATGAGACACATGTCTTTTAAAAACATTTTTAAAAGTTCTACCATCTATCTATCTATCTATCTATCCATCTATCTATCTATCTATCTATCTATCTATCTATCTATCTATCTATCTATCTATCTATCTTTATGCACAGGTGTTTTGTCTGCATGTATGTCTGTGCACAATGCACATAGCCTACAGAAATCAGAAGGTGGTGTTAGGTCCCCTGGTACTGGTGAACCAAACCCAATTTCTCTGCAAGAGCAACAAGTGTTCTTAACTGCTGAGCCTTCTCTCCAGGGCCCCAATTTATTTTTCATTTTTTAATTATATAGGAGAAGTGGGGCTCAGAGCCCGGGGAGCTGGTTATGGGGTATAGACATTATCAGGGGTGACAGCATGGCTTGGACTATCCTGGCCAGCCTACATAAATCACCCACTAACCTGGCTCAATGTCTCTGAGTGTAGACACTCCCAGAACAACCTGAAGTTATTGCTACATTCTAGGTTGGAAGAGGTGGAGAGACCCATTGCAGAGTGCATGAGAGCCACGATGGAGCATCATATAGCTAAGTTGATAGTTGGCGGAGCTACTGTCTGTACTGCCAGCATTATCAGACTTGAAACCCCTGTCTAGGTGACATACTGTCATTTTTGTGCTTCTGTTTTTAACCGTGCAGTTGCTTTATCTGGACTTCTCATTTAACAGAGTGATGACCAATCTTCCTTCAAACCTCTCCCCTCTGATATTTGTAACAACTGTAAAAATAGCGTTATCCACATTACATTTTTTTTGGCTTAAAGCAAAGCATCAGTTGCTCCTTCCAGAGCCCCCAGGAAGCAAGTAGTTTTTCCTTTCAAAGCCTGATTGGCCAGTCTTTGGTGAATCTGGTTTAGGAATCTTTGTGCAAGGGATGGGTGTGGATGCTTGTGCAAATAAGATTAATTCTGTGAATCAATACCATTCTCTACTTTTGGCATTCTTTCCCATTTTAATGGGTAACAACATGTATAATTTTTTTTTTTTTGGCCCAAACAGCAAATCAAATATGTGAGCCTTGTAACAGGTATTTAACAAAGCTCATCACTTTAGAGCACTTCTGAAACCAATTGCATTGAGCCTTCACTGTGTGCTGAATGAGACGAAAGGTAGGCAATCTGAATGATCTTAGGAGGGTCAATAGTTTAAGAAGGTCTTAATATTTCCTGCATGCTACATAAAAGAAAACACAAGTTTGGAAAGGAAAGTAACGTACCTACAATGATAGAATGGTGTGACTTCAGGTTGACCTACATCTAGCCCTCCAATGTGTTTCACCTCCTAGGTATTCTTGGATTGTCTGACAGAAATGTCCCTATGTTGTTCCTGCCCAGCTATCTAGTCTTGGTCCCAAAGATGATGACTACTGAAAGCAGCCCATGCAGTAGAGTGACTTGGAACTATTTGATTCTGATCAGGGACCAATAATTATAAAATTGGGCAGCGCATCAGACTCGAGCTGGAAAAGCAAGTTTGAATTAATATCATTATTAGCTTATTAAAATAACCGAAGCCAGGCATTGCACGAATTCTATTGTGTATATTAATAAGACTGTACCAGTCCATGGGCTCTCTAAATATCCATTAAAGAAAAGCAATAACCACTAACCAACCTCTTGAGTGAGCCAAGTGAGGGGTGTCTGAGATGCTGCACACAGAAGCCAGGACAGTGATTGGAAGGTTGTTCACACTCTGACAAGGGCCAAGGTGGGATGGTAGCTGTTTCCAGGGTCTAGAGTTTCAGGATAGTCCTGAGGTCTCCTTGTGTGTAAGGATTTCCAATAGGCCTTCTTCTTGTATGCTGCAAGTCTCTACCGAAGTGTCTGTCTCACTCACCTTTGGACTGACGTTTTATCTTTTTATTAGTGAGGTATGTTAGTACCCCTAAGTTAGAACACAGTCCAATGTTAAGCCAGAGTTATTCCAGTTCATTACTATATTCCTGTCTCCTGGACATTGTGAACACAGAGCCTGTCTACAGTGCCCAGGCCACACCCACATATGCCTAGCCATTGACAAGTTACCTTTATTTAGTTTGGGTTTACCGGAAACGATGACAGAAATTCTGCGGAGCTGGGCCCAGTTGCGGGATAACTTTTAGTTGCCCAGCATTGGTTAATTACAGCCTTGACTCCAGTTGAGTCTGGTCTCTTCTCATCTGCCTGGCTTTAGACTCTTTTCTTCATTTTGATGCATGTTGGTTTGGGGACCCCTCTAGCCTGCCTGCCCCTTAGATCCTTGTAACTAATTTGTGTTTTATGGTGTTGCCTGCTTGTAAAAGATTAGCAGGAGAAACTGGAGTCCAGATCGGAAAGGCTTCGTTTCTTTCTTTCTTTCTCTTTTTTTTTTCCTCCTGTTTTCCTTGAGTGTTCAGAATAGGAAGCAATCAATCAAACCATGGGAATACAATTCCTTTGCCATTTTCAGCGTTCTTATGTGGATTAGATTTCTTTTCTCACTAAGAAATAACCAAGTTGCCAGGGTGGGTTGAATGGCAAAGTCAAAAAATGACATGTTTGTTATTGTCATGAATCCTTTAAGATCAGGTATTTAAGGAAGCTATCGGATTAAAGGGCTCCTAGTTCACAGAGAGATGGCTCCCAGCGCTAGCTTGCTTAACTGAAGCCATGCTTGTCCTGTCTTCATGTTGAAAAGTTCTGGAAGACGGAAAAGAGGGAAATGGTCCCAGAATATAGTGAGTTTGTGTCACAAACAGTGATTTTTTTAAGTAAACACAAACTTGTGCTTATTTTTTCTTTCTTTTCGAAAAATTTTCATGACGAACTCTAATTATTTTTATAGTTTCTTTCATCATCAAATGTGGGTTTGCTTTTCTTTTTCTTCTTCTTTCTTTTTTTTTCCCTTTAAGAAATAAAATTGGTTTGTTTTTCTTCCTAATGGGGCCTTGCTCTTTCTTCTTGGTGTAGGAGGCCTTGGGATTGCAACAGTATCTGTTTAAAAGGCTTTTCCTGAAGCCAGAGGGTCTGTTAGTATGCCCTGCGAGGGTTTAATGATGGAAAGAAAACAAATTGGGTCTGTTTTACATTTGTATGGAGGGGAGGTCACAGGGACCTAATGCTTGTGATGAAAATTCTTGGGATATTCAGGTGTGTTTGCCCTGTGGCAAAGAGGAACAATAAGAGAGCAAGTGTGGGAGAAATTATTTCTCTGTTTCTGCCGATTTTGGCATGTAGAAAAGAAGGCTCATTATTTCCATGTCCTTTGACATGTCAGAAGAACATAGGAATACTCATGTCTGACTATGCTAGACTGGCATGTGTCTGCTAGAAATCAACAGACAAAGGGAAACGAACCGGCGTGTGTGTCCAGCCACCCAGTCTGTGGAGGCTGATGCCTGCCTCATGGACAGTTCTTTGCTGAGGCCAGGAGTTAGATAAAGGAAAGGTGGTAGGTGACAAGACGTGTCTTTTAGGACACTAGTTTGTGATCCAACCCTTTAAAAAGTGGAAATGCTATACAGCTATGGTGGAGTATAAAAGAGTACATTAGAGTGGATCTCATTTGTCAGGAAGAATCTTATCACTTAGACAAACCTCATTTTTGTCACCTGCTAAAAGCTTTGGATGTAAAATATGTTTGTTACATAACAACAACAACAACAACAACAACAACAACAATAATAATAATAATAATAATAATAATAAACAATGACACACCCCACTGGGTCAAGATTCTAAAGTAATTTTTTAAACTGGGAAGGACCAGACGACTCACACTTCTGGCCTTATGGACCTTGTAGGGTGGCCCCTGGATGCCCAGCCCTGCTGTAACCACTTCTGCAGCCACAAGCAAGCAGGCACTGCTTGCAGACTTCAGACTTCAGGTGAAGTCTTTACATAGCATGGCACTTCCTTTTCCTTTACTTCTTTTCTCCCTCAGATGAGCACCGGCCAGGGTCACTTGGGGGACATGTGACAGGAAGTGCAGTCCAGTAAGTTCCATCCCAGTCCCACTCAGAGGTCCACAGCATGCCTGCTGTGGTGACAGTTGGTTTAACATCCTCTGCCTTGGAACAGTATGGCAGTAGCCCAGGGGAACTTGAAACATGCAGAATGGCTCCAGATGAGGCCATTTTGTAGAAATGCAGTTATTGGCCCAGCTACAAACATTCTGTCTTGGAAGGGACACACAAACACCAAAGTAGCTGTTGCTTGTTTCTTTATTTTTAAAGCTCGATTATCCGTTTTGATGTTTCTTAGACTTTGAACTTGAGTGCGTTTGGTTTACAGCTCTTCACTGGCCACGCCCCCTTCTCCCTTTTGCTCTTTTGGATACTTGGGCATCAGTAAAGAGAACACAATGAAGGAAGTCTGGCTTATTGCCACCAGACCTACAGCACGAGCAACAGCCTCCCGGTGTAGATGGTGAAGAGGTGTCTAGTTGAAGATGAAGGCTGGGTAAAGATGTTTTGAGGTTCAGATTCAGTAGGTGATTTATTTAAAGAGTTAGGGCTTTATTTTGGGCCACCTTTACCTGACAGGAAAGTAGCCATGCAATCCAAACATCCATAACACAAAAGAATGGGAACCCTTTAGGGAGATGGAAATGCTAATTATACTATTTGGTTCGCATAAGTTGAATAATGTTTTGGATCATCACATTCTATTTTATACATAGACACAGTCGCTACATCATTAAAATAATTTCTTAAAGCAAAGTAATGGAAACTATCTCTGTTAGTTAAACGTTCTGCCTAGTGCACACATTTAAATGGCATGGATAAAAAGGTGCAAGGAATTTTAACAATATTATAATTTAAAATGATATGTGTATACTGTAACACCGTATGCAATCATAATAAAACTGACTAATAAGCTAGCCTGCATGCATTTCTTACTGACAAGGACCTCAGTTCTCCTTGGCTTTTCCTTTCAAAGGTCCATGACCGCAGGACTCTGGCTGCCATCATGTTTGCATGCAGCTCGTGGGGCAGGACCCCTGTGAGAGGGAACTGACAGGCTGTTGGAGGTCTGGCTTTGCATGCTGCCTTGACTTTGGAACCCCAGTCCTCATACTTAGCATGTGGATTCATAGTCACTTGGGTGACCAGTGAGGGATCTAGAGGATGGTGAAGATGCTTTGTCTGTAGGGCTTATAAACCTGTGGGGAATGCTATCAGTTAGCAGAAACTGGAGACTATTTGAGCATTTTATCTTGAGTATATTGTAGCAATGACAGTGGTGGCAGTGCACACAGGAGGAGGAAGGACACATATCCATCCAAAAGAGTGAACTGTATTCAGACATGGGAACTGAAAGTGCTGCTACCTGCCAGAGTGCATGAGTATGTTAGAGCAGGCTTGCCTACACTTGTGTGGCCTTAATAACCCTCCCTAATGCTGTGACCCTTCAATATAGTTCCTTATGTTGTGATGGCCTCTAACCATGATATAACTTTCATTGTTACTTTATAACTAATTTTGGTACTGTTATGAATCATAGGATATGGAGAATATCTGATATTTGACCCAGGTGAAAGAAATGGTCATTCTACCCCAAAGGGGTCACCACACATAGGCTGTGAACCATTGTCTTAGTAGGTTATGCTAACCATGAGCCCACTGAGTGTGGAATAGAGCTCAGCAGTGGATAGAAAGAGTTCACTGCTTGATCTTATGGAAATAGATTCTTCAGTACATGCTGAGCACATAAACTTACTTCGAAGGAACTCTAGGATTTTAATTTGAAATAACATTTAAATAGTTGAGTTGATAGATGGATTTCTTTAAAAATTGGATAGAAGAACAGTTAAGTATGTCAATAAAATATCAGAATATATATTTAGAACTGAGTCCATTGGTAGATGGGTGTTTATTGTAAAATTCTCTTGAACCTGCTGTCTTTAGAATTTCCCTAAATTGTTGGTGTAGAGTAAGGGATGGTCTCAAGTTCAATGCAGTGGAAAGTTTGTGTAGAAAGCTGAGAATATTTGCCTTGTCATTTAAGAAGTCTTTCATGACTTTGAGACATTGTGGGCTGTGTGGTGCACAGAAGCCAGAAGGCAGCAATGAGTTGATGGGTGAATGGGAATTCGTCAGAGGAGATAAGATTCTAGGGACTGTATGATGTGTGCATCTGACCTTCCAAACCTCCCGTACAGTCCTGGACTTGAGTTGACCACTGAGTCTTTGTGATTGCTTTGTGAGCACTCTGGTTAGTCATCTGCAGAAACAAATCTTTCTGAAATGAAGAGGGTGTCAATTGTGTTGTTGGTTTTTTTTTTTGTGTGTGTGTGTGTGTGTGTGTGTGTGTGTGTGTGTGTGTGTTGGGGGTTGTTGTTTTGTTTTGTTTTTATCCTGGTTTGCACATTTATGTGGTGATTCCATTAAGAATTTCTTTGTCAAAGGATTCTAGCTAGGTTTGGTTTTTACAAAATTGTGTGTGTGTGTGTGTGTGTGTGTGTGTGTGTGTGTGTGCGTGCATGCGCACACACACCTATGGAGGCCAGAAGAAGGTGTTGGATCTCCTAGAGCTAGAATTACAGGTAGCTACAAGCCATAGGTACTGGGAACTGAATGTAGGTCTTCTGGTTGAGTAGCCAGAACTCTTAACTGTGGAATTATCAGTTATTGTATTCTTTGCAAGAATGGCAATGGCTTTCAGTGTTAATTGTAGAACATACATGCCATTCCATGTGTTCATTCTAGTTTCTTGAACATTTTGGTCACAGGGTGGTGGCTGCTCCTGAAAGAAACAAATCAGGAAGATTTGTTTCTGTGGATGACTAGCCAGAGTGGTCACAGAGGTCACATCAGCCTGTTCTAAATTCCATGTGTATGAAAAGCAAAACTGACCTTGAACACTTGCCTAAAAGTCCCATGAATCAAAGAAGAAATTTATTGGACGTTTAAAAGGTTTCAGCCATAGGTTATATGTATTCTTGTGGGTTCCCTATTCTTCACCTCAAACACCAAACTACAGGCAACATTCACACTTTCGGACATGATCCTGGTACTTTATTTTCTTCTCTGGATATTTGGTGTTGCTGAGCAACCACTAAAAATGAAATAAAATAAAGAATGCTCAAACATGAGAAAATCAAGCCAGTTCATTCATGGTCATCTGAGTCACAAATTTGCTGCTCGTGGCCCCCAAATACACTGTTACAGTGTTTGATTGCTCATTTAATTGGTAATGATTTTATATCTCTAACTCATAGCCTTTCACAGAAAGGAACCTGGAGGATATTTCCAGATAAGCCTGACTTAGAACAAGCATAGTCGTGGGTAGCAATTATTCCTCTAATGTCCATTTATGTTCAACACTAGAATATTGAAAATAATTTATTTTTTACCATGACTGTCTTTCTGGTCTACTGACAGATCCACTGGGGAGCCATATAGTCAGTGACTCATAAAAGGGAATTTTTAGAGGATGATAGGGAAGTAGGCTAAAGGGCAAGTCTGGAAGATCTAGAGAGACAGGAAGGAAGAAGCAGAATCCTCTTGGTTCAAACTGAAAGAGGTTCCCCAAGTGACCCCTGCTCTCAGTCAACCTTTGTGTAACTCTCCCTGAGGCTTACCAGAGACAGCGTTATAGTTGTTTCACCTGTGAGCACAAAGGCCACAGAACTCTGGTTAGAGGAGAAGGCAGGCAGCAGAGGGGAGAGGGCACTGCAGGTGGGGTGCATTCAGGGCCACCATTGCATTTGCTCTGTCAGTGCAAAATGACCACCAGGAAGAAAAGTATGATTTAAAAGCAATTTTGAGGGACAAGAGAGACAGTTCAGCCATTGAGGTTTTTGCTGTGGGAGCAAAAAATATGAGGACTGGAGATTGGATCCCCAGAACCTATATAAATATCAAAGGATCGTGTTGTTCTACCTACAATTACAGCCTTTGGAGGTGGAGAGAAAGGATTCCCATAGCAAGCTGGTTAGGTAGACCAACTGTATCGTGAGCTCAGTGTTGAACTGAGAGTCTCTGCCTCAATGAATAAATCAAGGAAGACTCCTGATGGCAACCTCAGACCAACTTGCACACACATGCAAGCATACCCTGCACACATGCATGCACATCCATACTCATGAGAGCATGCATGCATATAACACACACACACACACACACACACACACACACACACACACACACACACAGGAAAAGGGAAGCAATTTCAGGCTCTTTTGGTTGTCAACATTGGTATTTCCTGAATCTTTCCCAAGAGATGGATGAGTCTTGAAGTTCCCGGATGGAGAATGCATGCACCTGCTCTTCTCAGCTTCTAGCCTTGTTCCTCTTTGTGCCTGAGGGCCTTAGTGATTCCTCGTACTGACCACCTTTTCAGCTTATATATAATTTTGTTCCCTTGCCTTTCCTTCATGAAGATGGCTTTTAAGGGATGGATAGCAGTGTGGTTTTCCCAGAAATTCAAGCCATCTACTACCACAAGCAACTGGCTAGACTCTGCAGCCCCTTATACACCACCTACAGCCAATCACAGTCTGTGTGTGTGTGTGTGTGTGTGTGTGTGTGTGCTTACTGAGGGTCCCACTCAATGACAATGTTGGAAAGCTGTGGCAGTACTGTAGATATACTTTCCCCGTGACTGATCCATCCATTAAAGGGAATACAACATAAGACTCATTAATAAAATACTTTGAGGAGGGAAAGAACAGTGCCCTGTAGCTGTGGAGAGGCGACCCTGTGACGCACTTAGACACCACTGGCTGTGAGATGCTTTTTCTACATATATAGTTTAATTGTTTATTGAACTGCAATGGATAGGCTGTGTTTTGGCTCTAAGCACAGTTATAAAGCAGCAAAGAAGGTCTGTGGGAAGCGAAAGCACTCACTGATTAGGCTGACCCAAGTTCAGTCTTCAGGCTGCATTGGTTGAAGGGGCAAACTGAGTCCCCCTGACTGTCCTCTGACTTCCATATGTGTACCATGGTTCGCCTTCCTCTACCCCACACACAATGCAATTAAAATAAAATGTTTAAATAGCAAAGAAACATGCGTTCACAGGAGCACTTTCCCAATTTTGCTTAGATTCTTAGCCACTATGCATTGACTACCACCATACATGAGCCAGGTTTCCGAGCTTTGGACAAATCATTGCCCTTCCAAGTAGGAAATTCAAAAACATAAATCAACAGTTGGGTATTTAAGCAACTTCAGTGCACTGATGTGAACACTTGAGTTTTCTATAGAACTATCAGAATTCCAAGAGACAGACTGGCTCCGTGCTGGAAACTCAGGGAAAGGCATTTTCTCAGCACATGGGAAGTGCCATTTTCTCTCCTCAAGGCCTCCAGAAGCCTGAACTGTTGAACTCGGATGTGAATGATGAGGTGCCATGGTTTTCCAAGGTAGTTTCTCTTCTCTAATCTCCACCAGAGAAAAAAGGAAGTGGTTAGCCGGACAAACTCTTTCCCCAGGAAGGCCTTTTATGTTTGTTTGTTTAAGTCAAGGTAGTTTTCAAATGAGAAGAAGGCTTTCTGCTGTTCTCAGGTAACAGGAACAAAATGGATGAGTCTGTGGGCTGTGTTTTATTGGCAGAGGAATGCAGATATAGCAATTCAAGAAAATAGGTGTCCCTAACCTGAAGCAAGGAATTTGAATTGTTTAGCAGTATATACTATGGGTAAAAATAAAGAAGGAAGGAAGGAAAGAAAGAAGTGGTAGAAAGGGGTGATATTTTATGTCCATATAGATTTTTAACTTATATCTATAGTAAGATGTAAAGTGTGATAAAAATTTTTGCTATAAATTAGAAACACATCCACTTGGAATGTGTGACTGAATGTATTTTTATAATACTTGATTCCTATTGGAAAATGATGGAGTTTGCACTAAAACTCAGCCCTCTGAGAGTGGAACTTATTAATTCATATTTTAAAAGCCTTATTATTAAGGAAAAAAGCACACTATTGTTAAAACCCATTATTAGCATTAGACATGACCTCAGGGTTGCTGAGCCCCAGTTCTTAACTGATAAGCATTTTTAAAAAACATTTCTGGAGCTATTAGTCTCTGGACAACACATTTTAAATTTGTACTTACTTATTTCATGTGGGTGAGCATTTTGCTTGCAAGGTCTGTTCATCACAGTCGTGCACCATCCACAGAAGCCAGCAGAAGGTGTTGGATCTCCTGGGCCTGGAGCTGAGAACTGCCCTGTGGCAGCTGGGAACTAAACCCAGGTGCTCTGAAGAACAGTAAGCGCTCTAACCTGCTGAACCCTCCAGAGAATACTCTAAGATACATCCTCATACACTGACATAGTAAACTTGTTTGGACAGTAAACTCCCTTATCGTTGCATAGCTTGCTTCACCTCTTCATGGAATAGATTGTTGTCCATGTGACTGGAGGTCTTGATACAGCATAGTGCCTGTGAACAATTTTAGGAGAGTTATTTTGTTAGCTCACATTCATATGTGTTTATTTATTAGGAGCACAGTGTTATTCATTCTGTATCATTTGACTTCTTTCCAGGGAGCTTAATACATTTTTCTTTTTTTCTTTTCTTTTTTTTTTTTAACTTTTATTGTATTATGATGAGAAAAGTTACATGATTTCAATTTATCTGAATTTGTTAACATTTAAGAACATATTTTAAGTAAATAGAATTAAATCACATTCTTGTTTCCCTTTTGTAACCCCACTCCTCCCAGAGATGCCCCCTTCAATACTTACAATATCTTTTTTGTCATATTCTTTAAAATTTATAAAATATTATAACAATAAAAATGAGTATTATAAAAGTTGTTTGATATAAAACAACAATCAATTTAACAGTCTTATGTAGATGCTCGTCTACAGCAATAGTGAAAATACATTTTTCTCAATATAAATTTTAAATAACTCCAAACATATTAACTGTATATTTCAAAATAATACATCACTACTAGTATTTTCTTAAATGAACATAAATATATAAAGTCTTTTTGTTTGTTTTGTATTTAGTAGAGTTTAAAATCTTGGCTCTTACTGTGGTACAAGCCCAAAACAAGAACAATTTTTAGACATTGGATTTCATTGTAATAAGGCTGTACTTCAATGACCTTCACATCACCAAAGGATTTTTACCTCCATTGTAGCTAAGCTGAGAGTTGATAGTTCTGCTGCACCAAGAAATGAACTGTGTCTTTCATTCTATATCATTTGACTTCTTTCCAGGGAGCTTAATACATTTTCAACCCATTGGAGCATCATGGGAGTTTTATATTGTCTTATGCATGAATCTATCCATAGAACAATACAGAAAACTGTCCCCCCACCCCCTGCCCCCAGAATGCAGCCAACAAGGACAACACTCCCACAGTGACTGTTTCAAACAAAGCTGCCCAAGCGGGCTGCATGGCAAGCTCACTTAGAGAGCTATCATCTCAGCACTCCACAGTAACACACAAGCTACAATCCGTCCAGCGCCTGCTTCCTGGAGAACACCTTCCAGACTTTTATGCTGGTTGCAGTATTTCAGAACTGATCATTTATCACTCAGAAATCATGGCTACCATTGTTGCTGAGTTTTCTTCTTAATCAGTGAAATTTTCTGTGATTGACATTTTCACACAACTGTAGAACTGATTGTCTTTGCTCCTCCATACAGAAGACCTGGAAGCAAGGAAGCAAGCAAGCAAGCAAGCCAGGACAGCCCTTGCCACCAGCTTGATGTTTGTCTTGTCAGGCATTGCCTATGTATCACCGGTGTGCACATGGATGTTTTGTACGCTGCTGCTATCATTTGTGAGCACATGCACATATTCTTTAACTATATTGTTAAGTATTTCATAACAGTTGCTGTGACACTGAAGTCCCCTTTTAAGAATACATCATGGTTTACTGGCTTTGCCTCCAGGGCACTCTCAAGCTTGAGGTTCTTAGAAATAGTCTACTTAGTGGGCTGGGCATTTGTCATGCTGTTTCCAATGTCCAACAGGAGTTCTAGTTCCAGAGAGAGAGGTCAAAGTTGAAGTACAATGGAAGCATAGGGCTAAAGGAATTTCTAAGTGGCTGTGTGAATTCACATTCGGATCAGGCTCTTATAGGTGGAAATGTGGCCGAATTCTCATGCCCACATAATGCAGAGTGAGAAAGGTACAAATTGTCATGTTAATGGAAAAAAGTATCCAATTGCACAAATGTTTGATTTTGCTAAAAAAAAAAAAAAAAATACAGCGTGCTATAGTCTTGGGTAGTTGAGATCCTATAATCATGTGACAGGGTCAAAAGTACCAGCTTGTCTGACAGCATGATGTTGTCCTTGGTGTTTAGATGGTGAATTATCACAGGTTGCACGAGTATCACTGATAATGGACAATCAACATCTAGTTTTGATTCATGAAATAATTCAATTTCAAGCAACTGCTGCTGTTGCGGATATTTTTTTCTATTGACATAGTGTTGGCTTTGCTCTTACTTAGGTAAGCGAGCTCATTGCGGGCTGAAAATATAACTCAGCATTTAGGAACACTGGCTGCTCTTCTAGATGATCCAGGTTTGAGTCCCAGCACACACGTGGTAGCTCACAACTTTCTGAAACCCCAGTTTCAGGGAATTCTGATTTCCTCTAACACCACACTTGTGTGGGGCACAGAAGTACATGCAAGGAAAAGCCACCTGAGCACATGAATTAGAAATAAATATTAGAAAAAGAGGACCCATCCAGCATCACACTAAGAGGGTGAATGACAGTTTTTCACTTTCTCTCATTAGCTAGGACTGAATCCCTTTTCTTCCCTGAGCACTGTGGTACATACAGTTGGGAACAGAGGCAAAGGGGCCCCAGGCTTCAGAAAGGGTTGAAAAAGTAAGTCAAAGTCCACTATGGAAGGCCTGGCTTGTACATGAAGTTTAAAGACTTATTAAAATGAAAATTAAAAGTTTCATAGATTCTGCTCTCTGGGTTACTGAGTCATCTGCACCAGCCACCCCACTGTTCAGTGTTTAACATGATTCCAGCATTTCACTTCCACAAACAGAACTGCCATGGACCGACTTCTGTCATCACAGTGACAGAAGAAAACTCAGGCCAGGGTCTTTAGCTTTGGTGTCTTTTTTTTTTTCTCTAGACCTAAAGTCTGTGTGGCACAGAAGCGACTGGGAAGGGAGCCCTTAAGCGAGGCTCCTGGGAAGGAATTCATGGGTACATTGGGCACTGGGAAGTGAGAGCACTTTAGAGGACTGGGAATGGAGCCTAGGACATTAGAAATGAATACTGATGCAAACTTCAGCTCCATTCATCAGGAGTACGTTAGTTAGGTAGGGCATCTTATCAAACAAATACCTGCTTGGTCAACTGTCAACACCCAACGTGGAAACTGTAACAAATTATACCACACAGTTTACTGGCAAAACAAAACAAAACAAAACAAAAGCATTTGGGAGAAGGTTATTTTCTTTTAGACCGATGAACTAAATCTTAAGATGTCTCTTGATTTTCCATGGAAGCGACACAAGTGAAAATGGAATGCCCTAGATTCCATGTAATTTTAAAGGCCTTTATTTGGGGGTGGGGGGTCACTTCAAGTACTGGTGTGGATGTCTTAAAGAAACCTCTGTAAATTCTTTGATACTCCTTCCGTCAGAAGCTGGAATAGGATCGTTTTCTTGACTGTAGGCCTTTCTCACTGATTCACTGACAGCAACCAATACTCAGCAGTGATGGCTGACTTCCTCTTAGGGGTGGCTTTCAAAGCCTGGGCTGTGGGCTCTTGTACCGGCTTAGCTGTTAGAAACTGCAGAAATTAGCTGCCTGGTTTGGTAAGCAGCTCTATGGAGATGCCAGCATGGTAAGGAGGTGAAGCATCTTCCAAAAGATCATGTGCAAGGGCTAGCAATGGGTCTATTGGTCAAGCCAAGCCCCTATGTGGCTGTGAGCAGCTGGACTCCCAAGAGATATGCCAAGCCAGAACCACCCATTCGTGCTGCTCCAAGGTTCTAGACTCTCCACATGGGGCACATAATGAATGCTTGCAATTTTAAGATAATTAATGTCCAGAGTCAATACATCCAACACCACCATCTAATGAGGCAGAGTGTGTCAACCCTGGCAGTTTCTCAGGAGCTCCTTAGAACACACGGTTGTGGATCTGGGGCCCAGGGATGACTCTGGTGAGTCAGGAGGTCTAAAGAAAAGCCTGAGAATTGATGTCCCCGGTATGATCTCCAGGGGTGCTGACACTATAGTAGGGGACCATCCCATGTATGCTGAGGCACTTATCTGTTACAGGACCTTGCTGTGAGTCTGCCACCCACGGAAGAAGGAGGGGTGTGTGGGACTGTCCCACTGCACTGGGAGCCTCTGCTTTCTCCCTCCGCTGAAGGGGATGAGGTACAACATGGACAGGGAATACTTCCCAGGCTTGAAAACCTGCAGGGCTCCTGTTCTCTAGACAAGTCCCACCTGCTTTCCATCCATTCCTTTCCAGTACCATTTTCTTCTCCTCTTACCATATATTGCCAACTGTCTGCTTGGGCTCATGCTGTTCGGGAGCCTCTGGAACTGTCAAAGAAGCTAAACTTTTAGAGTGTTGTATCATGTAAGAGCTGTACGCTATAAAGTGGTTGCTCCAGTCCCTTTCCTGTCACCTCCTTGGACACAAGTCACAAGATAGAAAAAGAACAAGATTTTCTTAGTTGGAATAAGGAATGAAAAGATGTAGACTCATGGGCCCAGGGGCCCTTTCTCCTTCCTTTGAAATGACCTCGCTTTTATCTGGCTGATGTGTCTCACCAACAAAAGCCTTATCAATTGGGAAAATTAGGAAAACAAAATAAAGGCTTGGAAAAATCATTGCTTTCTTTCATTTTCTTTTCCTTTTCCTTTCTTTCTTTCTTTCTTTCTTTCTCTTCAAACATCCTTATGAAACTTAAAAAAAAAACAAAAACTTTTAAAAGGCAAGTTTTATTCTTCCTTAGTATGGAGTGAAGCTTGGTGAGGAATCATAAAGACCCTAAGAGATAGCATGTGTAATGAGAAGTGAACTGTATAGATCTGTATCAGTGAGTTTCTGAACGAGAGAAGAACCTGCTGAATGAGACGGCACCTGGTGAAAGACTCTTTAATGAGACAGTACGGGGGGGGGGGACGTCTCCTGAATGCAACATTTTTGGGGGAGAGTCTTCAGGATGAGCCAGTACTTTAAAAAGTGGTAAGAATTACACCACCAGTGAGTTGTTGCAAAGAGACTCCATTTGAGATAACTGCAAATGGAGGAGGAGGCCTAGGGAGGATTGATGTGACTGGGGTAGATATTTTGTCTATGAGGAGAATTTCAAGTTAAAACTAGAATGAAACAATACAATCTCGTTTTTAAAATGTATGCATTTTTCCCCCTATGGAAATAGCAACATTTTTGAGCAGGGTCAAAACACAGACAGTAAAATGCTCCGGGAAGTGGATGTTGCATAAATTTGGGCTAAATTGATGCAGGGGATACTGGATGTGAGTATGGAGAACACTGGGAGTCAAACTCCAGCAAGAGGTCTACCAGTCCATTTGAGTTGCTAAAATCGCTCTAAACTGAGTGACTTAAAGAACAAAAGGTTGCTGTTTCCTACTGTCTGGGCTGGGAAGCCCCAACACACCACTAGATACGGTACCTAAAAGAAACACCCTCTTTGTTTGTAGACTGTTACATTCTTGATGAGTTTTCCCATTACAGAGAGGACAAAGAACATGAACCAAGCACTCATAGTCTTTAGAAGCTATTGACTCCTTGTGCTCCAGGACCTCATTTGCATCAGATACCCCAGGAAGGACAACCCTGTCACACTTGAGATTAGGATTTTTTACTCAGGAATTTTAGAGGAATTAGGACATTTAAATCTTGGGTCCCTGTTGAATGGAAGTATGAGAGGGGACATTCCTCCAGGCAGAAGGCTGTGGGCAAGAAAGAGGCTTCCTGGAACCAAGAACACTAATGATTAACTGGGTTTGGCAGCTGGGATGGCAGGCTGACAAATCTCATGGATGACCAGTATTTGAGCGTTAAACTTTACTGGATCTGACTGTAATATTTCTCCACATTCCCTTGACCTCCGAGGTTATGTATAAGAGAAAATTACTTGTCTGCCCGTTGGGGTTAGACTGTTAAACTCACGATCACATAGTATCCGAAGATTGAATGTTTTATTCAACATAGGCAACTGTTAACTAACCCTTTTCATACTTCCCACATCCCACTTTACCACTCCTTGAGTTGGTGTTTTGCTTATTTAAAAAAAAAAAAAGTATGTGGTTTTGGAACAGCATACTTACCTGGGAGAAACCTAAAAGTTAGTTGTTTAATCTCCATCTCTTTAATACTGTACAATAAGAGCTTGGGTCTGAAGGTTGGGCAGACAAAATAACCAAGCAGATTGAACACATCCAGGACCCTTCCTCCGGGAAACCCATTTCTATGAACAGAAGCCAGAATGCTCAGTAACCAATTATATCATGAACTCTACTTCAACCTCAGGTTTGAACCCCTGTAGCATTTTTCACAGCTCTCTTGTCAGCATCCTAAGTTTTTTAATCTTCAACACAGAGAGAAGGAGTGGGAAATGAGATGGGTAGAGGTGGGGAAGAAGGAGAGGGAGAGGGAGGGGGATGGAAAGGGGAAGGAGGAGGGGGAGTGAGGGAAAGAGAGGGAAAGGGAGAGAGGGAAGGAGGGAGGGCAGGGGAGAGAGGGAGGCAAAGGGGGAAGGAGGGGGAGGGAATAGGGAGGGATGGGGAGGAAGAGAGAGAGGGCAGAGAGGGGGAGGGAGGGAGAGAGGGGGGAGGGAGAGAGGGAGGGAGAGATTGAGAGCGAGCACTGAGACTCTGCTGTGGGATTCAGGACTTCTGCCACTGTACCTGTCATTTGTTGACTCGATTGGAACAAGTTGTCTTCCTTCATAGGAGTTTGTTTTGGCCTCTCAAAAAGGCACTTGACTTAAATCTTAGGCATCGTTAAAGAAATGTCCTTAAGTGATACCTAGATGTGTCAGAAGCAACAGTTTTGACATTCTTTGGTTTTTTAGCACACACACAAAAAAGCAAGAAATGAGTTTCAAAGTTATTGGCCTGAGCAGAACACAGCCTCTCAGTTCAGACACTGGAGTACCACAGTGGGAAGATGTCAAGGAACCAAGCCCTTCTGGCTGTCCCCTGTCTCAAACCCACGCTTGTTCCATTACGGTGCATCCCTGGCTATGGCTGGATTTCTCAAGGGTAGTGAGGACATTTGAATGTAGGTGGTTCTTGAAGATGCTGTCACTTTAGAGGCACAGGGGATCTCAGGAGGGTGGAATGACTGTTTGATGACCTGCTAACTCCCATCTTCTGTGTGGTGCTGATCTCCAGGAGGGATTAAGAATGTCTCTCAGAATAGAGCTTCCAGCCTACACAGCTAGGACACAGCTCCTGGGAACAGGAAGGTGGGTGGAGGCAGGAATGGCCAGAGACCAGTTTGAGATGGAGATGAATGCCCAATGTGGCCACAGTAAGGTAGCAGCCTGTGTTTATATCCCAGCTTCTGAGAGGATGGGCATAGCCTTGGCATTTACTTTAGAAGCACCTTGTTTACTTCCACGATGTTTCCAGCGTGAGATGGACTAAACTGGGGGGTGTGTGTGTGATCTTTCCCACTGCTCCCTAGGGATAAACATGAAAATGTTGTGCAAAATAGCACAGCTGCCCCAAACAAAAACAAATTCCTGCAGCCAAAGTTCCAGAAGGAAATAATGCCTGGAGAGTAGTTGGGGCTATGCTGTAGGGGATGAGAGAGGGTGCACCACAGAAGGGTTTCAGGGAAGGGCCTGGGGTTCTCAAATTCACAGCCTGCATTTCTGGGGAAGGGGGAATTGGGGTTGGCCAGTAACAGGGTCATAGGAGAATGAACTGTGGCTCCTATAAAAGCCAAATGCCCTGACAAGCTCCATGCCTAACTTCATAGATTAGAAAACATCAAACTTCCTGGGCTGAGAAGAAAGTTTCAAGAAAGCTTGCTTTCTTTTTCTCTAAACCTTTAGACAAAGCGAAACAATTGAAGTCTAATGAGTTAAATCTGTAGGGCTGGGCTGTGTTTCCATGTGTGATACTCAGGAAGTGTGAAAACCACAAATTAAGAGAGCAACCTGAAAACTTATCTCAGGACCACTGATATCGCTGCTATCTTTGATAGAAATCAAACGCAACCTGTTCTGGGTGATTTTCACAACTTGATTCTCAGGACACTTCCCATGCTGGCTCACCCTCATCTAGGATGAGGAAGATGACTGTGCAATACAGAACAAAATTCAGTAATGTAAGGAAAGAAACTCATGTTTCTTTCTCATGTGAAGGCAACAGGTAGACCCAGCAGGTCTGAGCAGGGCCCAGAAACCACAGAAAACTCACAAAGATGATACACTGTGCCTGCTTCACACCTTTGGACACATAAAATGCCTGATCATAACGCAAAAATTAGAGGACAACACAAATCAGATTTGGAAAAGAACCAAATCAAATGTGAAATAAAGTTACAGTACATGGGGGATGGAATGACCCCTCAATGGTTAAGATCACATACTGGTCTTGTAAAAAAAAAAAAGCCTGTATTTGTTTCCTAGCAGCTACATTGGGCATCTCACAACCCATATTTCCAGCTTCAGGGGTTCCATCAGGCTCTCTGGCCTCTGTGAGCATCTGGATCACATGTGTGCATGCACATGCATACACACACCTAGGTCCAAGGTATATGTAATAAGTCTCCGGTGGAGGCAATGTGAAGACCATTTGGTAAAGAGAGCTCTGGTAAGCAGCTACCCCTTGCCAAGCCGAGAGGAAGAGTGGATTCGGAAAAGCTGAGACGGTGAACAAGGAGCCTGGAGGTTGTAAATAGGCAGAGACTACAAGACATAAAAAAGTAAAACATTTGTCAATCAACAACAATTTTTATTAGTGGTAAAATCAAAACAAGGAAATGCAAAATAGTGCTCAGTGTTGCAAGTAATCAAATAATAGATAGCATTCAGATCAAATGGTAAAGATTACTCAGCTTGGACAACCATCTCTGAAAGCTAAGCTCTTGTCCAAAAGATCCTGAAGATTTTTGAGAACCCGCCTTCCAACATCTTCTAGACACTTCATTCTGGTGTCTTGTATAACAGGCTTCTTATGCTGTTTTTTAATGATTGTTTTTAGTTATATATATGTATGAGTATATATGTCACATACATGCAGGTGCCCGAAGAGGCCAGAAGAATGCATCAGATTCCTCAGGACTGGAGCTCCAGCAGGTTGTGAGGCACCATGTAGGTTCTGGGAGCCAGACTGCAGTCCTCCAGAAAAGCAGCTGTATTTGTAACCTCTGGGCCCCTCTCTCTAGCCCCATCTTAAATTTTTTTATACTGCTGCTGACCCATTGAGCGGGAGCAATTATTATGCAATCCTACACCTATTGAATCAGCATGCAGGTGAAATGAAATGGTTACTGATAATAAGTTATGAAGAACTGTGTTTTAAACAAGTCTCCTTTGATGAAAACACAATTTTACCACTTATTAGAGATGAAAGCACGGTTACCTTTTAATGAGGTGGATGTGTGTGCTTGTTTTAGATAAAAAGTTGCACCTTAGCTGAATGCTTGGTGCTGCAAGGCGTGCAGCATCTTCACTGTTTTTCATAGATGATCGATATTCTTACATTATGACAGTAAGTGTTGAGAGAAGGCTGTTTCATATAAATGCGTACAAAAAACACCAGAACTATGCCATACGTACTGCCATATCAGAAGTTATTGAAATTCTGTTCACTATAGGTCAAAATTCATCAACAATTTTATTTTATGAGGTTCAAGATAGCAATCGAGACTGTACCTTTCAAAATCAAACACTCTGACATGGAACATCCCAAAGGTATGCTAATTTGATAACCACAGGAAATTATTGAAAGCCTGCTTTCTATGATTAATTTGTTATGTTTCTGTAATATCAGAAACTTTCTGGTGTAGCAAAAACACCACAACTCAAAGTGAGCAGTGGTCTTGAATCTGAGCCTTGGTGTTTTAGGAAATGGTCATTGGTGTAGTAGGGTATGGAGCACATACAGTGTGTGAGCATGTTGTGTGATCCAAACCAAGGCTTCAGTGAGGTTGTGTGGCTCAGTACAGGCCAGTGCTCCCCCAAACAGTTTGAATCCATTGCCTGTGAATCAACGTTTTACCCTTGTGTGTCAAGCATTACTGTAATGAATGCTTTGTGAACCCCCATTGTCACTTACAAAACCCCAGATGAGGGCTGTGACCTCAGTTTAAGGTGCTTGTGACGTGTATGTAACTGAGAAGAGGTAGAAGGGAGCCACATATATAAAGGTGACATTAGCACAGCATGTGGCACTGCTGGAGGGTGAATGAAATGTGGGGATGACCAGCTGCTATACACCATGCAGACTCTTCTTCAGAAAAAGCTCTTCAGATTTTCAGTGCACGCCATATATCCAGGTGCTTTATTGCATAAAACTAATTTGAACCATAATCAATAATAAAAATAATGTACCTGGTACCAATACTCATAGGTGCTCCTCTGCGATATTCAGGATACATGCTTATTGCTGCTTGAGAATATCTTATAGACGTAGTGGATAGGAGGCTGTGCCAGGAGGGTCTCTGGAGGTCAACACAGTAACATAGTGGGAGAGTTAGAGGGGGAGGGAGAGAGGGAGGGAAGAAAGAGAGAGACAGTGAAAGAGAGACAGGGAGACAAAGATAGAGCCACAGAGACAGAGAGAGATAGAGGGGGAGGAATAAGAAAAAGACCAGCCATGTTCCTTAGGGCATATCTATTAGTAGGAAGGAGGAGGGAATAGCCCTCAGTCCAACCCTGGGGCTCTGTGACCCTAGGGCAGGCTTCAGTGCTTTGCTGGGCTTTTCTACCTTCTGGATTCTATCGATTTAGTGATTCTTTAGTGAGTGTCAAAATGAAAGAGCCAGCCAGATTTCCACTGAACTGCTGTGAAGAAGAAAGCAACTAGATGCATAACCTGGTCATCACTTCACAATGGTGCACAGTGTCTGGATACTGTTGGTATTTTCTCAGTTTGCCTGTACTCCTAACCCCAGTTTATCTACAGAGAGACCTAACTCTGCTTCCCTTAATCCCAGCTAATTAGGATCTGTGTGTGTGTGTGTGTGTGTGTGTGTGTGTGTGTGTGATGGTTTCAGTGGGATAAAATTGGTAACAACCCACACGACTACCCTTCCTGAGATAGCAAATACCTAGACTTCCATCGAAGATTCCAGTTCCTGTTCTAATCCCTTCACTTCTCTTACACTCCAACCTCAGTGTCCTTCAGCACCACGGCCAACTTGAAAGATAGTTGTCCACCCTTTCCTGGGGTTTTGGTGTTGTTGAGAAAACTCACTTTCTCCTGTCTCATGGGGAGGGAGTTGTCGCTAATCCATGAAGAAACCAGGTACCATCTGTATTATGCAGGACAGTAGGTATATAATATATTTTCCACTATGCATGACACCCCTGGGACTCTGGAATCTTGACCAGGGTCCCGTTAGGTCCTCTTGAATTCCTTCACCTTGACAGTGAGAGAAGCCTGGGACTGTCTTTATTCTTTTAAACACTGTGTACACCTGATATGTGAGCCCCTAATAAAGAGAAGCTGGGGCCTTCCAGGCGTAGGAAGTTAGAGGGAAAAATCATCCTTTTATGAACTCAAATACTGTGCTGTCATAAGTAAATAGAGGATGGTTTATGGCTACAGGGCACATCGATCAGCTTCATAAATGCAGACTTCTGGGGCTCAGCTGGGTGCCTAGATATTTGACTCTTTGGATGGGGTTTTGCCCAGTGGAAATGCTTGCCAGTGATTTCCATCAATGTAGAAAAACAGAACTTACAGCTCATAAATTCTCTGCCTGGCCAGACATGGGGACTGGGGATGGGATGAGGGTGGTAGGGCCTGGGGGAAGGGCCAAAGACAGAGCGTGGAGGATGTTAAAGGACCTCCATCAGGATAATGTTTCCTCAGTTTTTGAATCTGTCTTTCACGCTGGACATTTTTATAGGGTCATTCAAAACCCAGGATGTAATGGTGATCAGAGCCAGGAGGGAGGGGGCTGTAGTGTCAGGAGTTGGCTAGCATTACATCCCTTCTGCTCTCTGTCCCTCCTGTGTGCCCCGGCAGCCATGTTGGTGACAGGATGTGAAATGCTTGCAGAATGGATTGGGGTATCTGTCTGCAGGAGACACATTTATCCCTGCCCTTCCTGGCTGTCCTGCCCACAACTGTGTCTGTGTCTGACTTATCTCTTGGCATGAGGCACTTAGCTTAAGAAACTCTCCCAGACTGCCCAAGCTGCTTTTGACTAGAGACAGAGCTGAAGTTACTGCCCAACATTCCTACAAACACAGGGTGGAAATCGTGATGGGATGGGAGAAAGAAATGGTGGAATCCAATCTGTTATTTCTCCAGTTTAGGGACTTGAAAGGGTCTGAACATTGATCCTTTCTTGGAGCTTTGCTGTCTGTAAAAGACATTTGCAACATGACCCTGTCCCCAGCCATGGCCCGAGCTCCTATACCTAACAGGCGCATCTGCCTCCAGTGCCACCTAGTCCAGACAAACCAGAATCTCATACTGTTGTGCACACATCCTCTCCAAAACCCATCTCTGGAATGTTGGCCCTGGCAAAATGCACAATCTGGTCTCCTTCTCTCTCTTTTTAAAAATCTCCCACTGGAATTCCCTTGTGTTTCCAGCCTTGTGGGATACTTGATGACATATAGCTAAAGCATTGAGGGATGGTCCAGGTCTTGCTACATCTCAGAGGGAAGGATTAGCAGAGAGAAGAATTTCCCTCAGAGGGAAATCAAGTAGCAAAGGTCAAGAAAAAAATAAAGTCTAGCATTCCTCCCCAAGATGAGAGAGTTAGGGATGACCAGCAGAGGCGATACAGCCACAGTCAACATGAGCATCCCTTGTCCTAGAACAGTGGGTCCCCGAACTGGTTATTTATTGGAATTGCCTGGAAGCTTATGAACACTGTGGGCTCAGTTTCATCCCCAGAGACTTGTATCTTATCAATCTTAGGTGGGACCTAGTGCAGATTTAAAAGCTCTAGAGGTGATTCTGTGGTGCTTGGAAGAATGGGGCCTTTTGCCTGCAATGTGCAGTGAGCAGAGTGAGAGGTGGGATATTTCCTCTCTGGTCTCCCACTGTGGGTTTCATGCTCACAGCCCCCAGGCATTAGGCACTTCAAAGTTCTGTATGGATTTCACTACTATAACAGAAGTTGGATTTCTTTTTTCCTTTTGGATTTATTTTTCAAGACAAGATCTCCCTATGTAGCACTAGGTGAACTCAAACTTAAGGTGAGTTCCTTACCCCTATCTCCTGCTTCTGCTGGGATTACAGATGTGCACCATTTGAAGTCTGAATTTCACTAACTTTCATATGTGTAGACTTGAGAAAATTTTACTTCAATTTCCCACATTTTGGTTTCTCTTTAAAGGAAAAAAATTTGAAAGCTTTCCATGAAAGGCTAATATAAACATAGATTTTTTTTTTGGTTAGGTATCCATTGCATGTGTATATCAAGTAAAATAATAGTGTAGTGTAATATGCAGTAATTAGGAGTAATATAGATGGCTCTTATCCATGAAGTTTCTTAACATTGCTTTATCTGGAAGGAAATCAGCTCACTTCATGAGGCCATAACCAGTGAGCTATCTGGACAAAGGGGAGGACTGCAGTGTGACCCTAAGTCTGGACACATGCTCTGACAGACACACTTGGTGTTTGTGCTCACTTTGCCATGAGTGGGGATGGCATTGTGACACTTACGGGAACATTGTTCTTAGAGATGCACTTGGAAACATTCAGGGATTAGTTGTCAACATGTCCTTGTGTTATGGGTCAGCAAGAGGGCATGGCATGTTCATCCTCACATTCAGGCGATATGACTGTGAGCAGTGTGCTTCTACCAACATGGCTTTTCTACAATTGGAAAATTTTTAAAAAAAGAAAAAAATAGATGCAGGCAAACAATTATTAGTAAAAATGTTGATGGTCAACATATGAAAAGCAAGCAAGAGGAGGTGGAGGAATGGCTTAGCAGTTAAGAGCCCCAGTTGAGAGTTCCAGGGGACCTGGGTTCTGTTCCCAGCATCCAGCCAGGCAGTTCCTAGCTGCCTATAACAAATCCAGGGGAACCAATGCCCTCTTTTAGACTCTTAAGGTATACATAATTACATGTCCATTCTGAGAGACAGGCGACACACATAAAGTTAAAAATGAAAATAAATCTTCTACAAAAAAAGAATCCTAAATTAAATATATGGTTTGAAAAATAAAATTGTTATCGGTAGTCGTGCAGCCTAAATTTAAAACAAAGACCCACCAAAGCTCCTATTTGCCTACTGCCTTCCAGCCTGTTCGGTGATTTAAACCTAGTATGTCCTTCCACCAAAACCTGGGAAGAGGACAACGCTTGCTGCTATCAGCAACACTGGCCCTAGGACAGTGAGTTCACTGCTTGAATTTACAAGATGAAGAGTAGTAGCCTGGGGGTGGTGGCGCACGCCTTTAATCCCAGCACTTGGGAGGTAGAGGCAGGCGGATTTCAGAGTTCAAGGCCAGCCTGCTCTACAGAGTGAGTTCCAGGACAGCCAGGGATACACAGAGAAACCCTGTCTCGAAAAACCAAAAACCAACCAAACAAAAAAAGATGATGAAGAGTAGTTTTAAAACAATAATGTTGCTGAAGAGCTAAAAAAAAATTAAATATACAATAAAACAGTTATATGTTTATAACTTACAAAATTTATAAAATTATAGATTATAAATTTTACATGAAATATGCATATAGAAAACTGTATAATAAACTTAATGTTTTTTTTAATGTCACTTTTAGTCACACATACATACACACACATATAGTTTGTATACATATAATGTGATGTTTGGACACTTACATGGGTGACTTCTTTGGTGACTTGAGGGAAATACTATTCTGTAATAAAAAGTGCCTGGGCTTATATTTGCCTTGAGAGACTGGTTTCAAGCGAGGGCATAGGAACTAAAGCAGGCCTAGCATCCAGTGCTGGGAATAGAATCCTTCTGTTCTTTGAGTAGATGTTCTCCAGGAGACGCCATAGTCCCAGCAGGACTAAGAAGTGCTGATGCTCATTTGACCTGAATTTGCTTGGTTGGCTCTTGGTTGGTGTTACGACTGCCCTCTGCCTTTCTAGCATTTGATTGCCTGTCATCTTTTCTGCCATTTCACCTTTAAAGACCTAACCCGCTGCAGCCTGTCTCTTCCGCACAGCATGGCTTGATGGCTTGACACGCACATGTAGTCTGCTGGGCTCCAGGACTTCCTTCATCTGTGCCCTGTTGTCAAGGAGCTTGGTTACCCAGACAACATTCCCTGACTCTGTGCTTGGGATTATTTGTTATTAACCTTTTTCCTTTTTAAACATTTTTGTAGTCTGAATTCTAGTTTTGTCTTTAATTTTTAAATTAAAGATACAATCCTTTCATGTCTGTTGTATGGAGAGAATGTTATCTGTTCATCCACTGGAAAATAAATTAGTTGTTCAGCTTTGATATTTTGACACTTATTCCATCCAACCTCATTTTTTTCTCTTGTAAAGTTAACACCCATATTTAATATTAATTAGACATACAAGTGTGCTGGGCTCTGGGGTGATTTTTATTCATTTATTTATGTAGTTGTTATCATTACCCTATATGATAGATGCCACTATGAGCCCTTGTACAGAAAGAGTAATGTGACTACAAGAGGCATTGTAACCCTTACTATGTTCACACAGCCCCCGAGATCTACAGTTGGATTTGGGCCTAGACCAGTATCATTATTAAGTGTCTTATTTTGGGTTTCTACTGCTGTGAAGAAAGATCATGGCAACTCCTATAAAGAAAAACATTGGAGCTAGCTTACAGGTTCAGAGTTTTAGTCCTATTACTATCACAGTGGGAAGCAAGCGATACATAGGCAGACATGGTAATGGAGAAGAAGCCAAGAATTCTACATCTAGATTGACAGGCAGTAGGGAGAGAGAGAGAGAGGGAGAGGGAGAGAGAGAGAGAGAGAGAGAGAGAGAGAGAGAGAGAGAGAGAGAGAGAGAGAGAGAGAGAGACTGACTCTGGACCTGTCTTAAGCATCTGAAACCTCAAAGCCCACCCCCAGTGAAACATTTCCTCCAACAAAGCCACACCTACTCCCAAAAGGCCACACCCACTCAATTAAGGTCACACCTACTCCAATAAGACCAAACCTACTCCAACAAGACCACACCTCCTAATTGTGCCAATCTCTATGAGCCAAGAGGGATATTTTTATTCAAACTACCACACCAAGTTCAAGTCTTAAGCCACTGTACTGTATCAATGGGCACTTTGTTATTAACTTTTTAACAATACATGCTTTTTTCCCAAGGGCTATTTTTTGACACTGACATTTTCTAAGCATTTTTATGGCAATCATTTAGACATATATTTAGGTTTTGAATGGACAAAACTTTTGTTTTCAGATCTCAGCATTCTCGAAGTTATTAAAAGAATGTATGAGATGTATGAACTTTATAGACAACTTCTCACCTCTTGAGGTGGAGTTTATTGTCTTCAGAAAGCTGCAGACATAGTGTTTAAAGGAATAAACTGGTCTGGTCACAGCAAAGCTCTTTGCCATGACTCAGAACTGTCAGTCATTCATTTTTACACTTCGAGTTTTATTAGCTATTGTTTTTTGTTTTTTAAATATTGTATTTGAATTTTTTTTTGATTTCTGTTTGTATTCTTTGTAGTTTAAACAACAAGGCATATTTTTAACATTTAATTAAAATTTGCATGTCTGATGATTTTTCTGAAAACATTTTTTAACATATAAAATTTCCATAGAGCATACCACTTGTGAATATTCATTTTCCCTTACACCTGCACTTAAGGTGTTTCGTGGAGTGAAGTGAAGACCTCAGTCATTTGTGAGTTCAGGTTTACTTTTTCTGCTTTCTTTGTATCTTCCTTCCTTTCTTTCTTCCTTCCTTCCTTCCTTCCTTCCTTCCTTCCTTCCTCTCTCTCTCTCTCTCTCTCTCTCTCTCTCTCTCTTTCTTTCTTTCTTTCTTTCTTTTTTGGACAAGTTGTAGTAGGAATTTCTCTTCCTAAAACACCAAATGTTGACCATGTGCTTATCCCTTCTCTTGTAACTCTGTGCTTGGTTTCCAGTCTGACCCTAGGTCTTGAGATCATAACACAGCTACTTGCCTCATGGGGCTGCCTGCAGCATCCTCTGGTCCGTTGCCTCTATCTGCCTCTCTTCCTGCAATCTGTCTTCAAAGCTTCCTCTTTGATATTTAATATTTAGATGTTGGGCTCATTTTTTTAAAAACTTTTCTGTTTCAGTTTTGTTCCTGATGGCACCTGTCCCCATTCCATTTTTCCTTCCTCTCAAACTACTACCTTTCACTCTTGCTCAGCCCCACCCTTGCTCAGCCCAGTCTATCTCTGTTTCTGTAAGAAGCATGTTCCTGTGAAAGCTTGGGCAGCATCTTTGCCAGTCAGCTAGAGGCCTCTCTCTGTTCGGGTTCTTTCTGCTACTGTTTCCCTTCTCATTTTGGCTCTGACAGCTCCCCTCACTCTTGTGACCACTCTTCCTCTGGCTGTTGTGGGGCTTTGTCTAGTGACCCCTGCTCAAGGGTGTATTCTGTCTTCTAATTCACTCAAAGCGAGAGTACAAGATCTGCCTCACCCAACAGGAGATACAGTTAATGAAAAACCCATTCTAATGAAATGATTCTGAGCTGCCAGGAAGCTCTCAGCACATTCACACACGGGAGGGAGAGGCAACCTGGGTGGCATTCCAGGGTGTCAGTTCACAGCTGCCGGTCTGCCCGAGGCTTCCTCCAGGACTGCTCCTGTGTGACTGGAAGCTCCTTCAGATTCCCTTTTGGATGAGCTATGACTTCTCTTTGGGAGTTTGGTTTTCCTGCCTTGCTCGCTGTGCTGCGACCTGCTCTTTCAGGGCGACTTTTCCCATTCAGAGGGGTCTGTGGTGATGGCCTGCATTGCTGCAGTGTGACTTTCCTGAGCTCTGTGAGTTTTCCTTAATTTTATAACCCTGCTGAAACTTTGGAGAGCAAACTTCTCCTGGTTCGCTAGCTCACACTACTTCATGGTGCCGTTCCTCTCTTGTGGGTGAAGTGGGTACCTTAGACACAACCCATTTTAACAAGGCCGGCTCCAGCTTCCCTTCCTTCTCTTACCCTGTTCCCACTGTGTGAGCCCAGCAAGCATTTTGGAAAGACTTCCTGGAGTGACATGGTGGCTGTACAATGCAGGTAGCTGCCTACCTGAGAGACGTGGGTTCCGTATGTGCACAGGGAGACACAGCAGGCATGCAGGTTATAAGCTGGGATGTGATACCCCAGAGAAGTCCAGAGACATGGGCAGAAGAGGGCTGTGTGAATGCGTGGGGGACAACAGAGTTTTTCAGGTGTAAATGCTGGCAAATTTCTCTTTTTCTTTTCTTTCTTCCTTCCTTCCTTCCTTCCTTTCCTCCTTTCTTTCTTTCTTTCTTTCTTTCTTTCTTTCTTTCTTTCTTTCTTTCTTTCTTTTTTTTTTGCCAGTCAGCTAGATGCCTCTGAATAAAATTTCAAGAATGCCATGCTTGGGTGTCTGGAGTTGGATTGAGCACATCAAGAGACAGGGTGAACTTCAGTGGGCAATGCTGTGTGAGAGAGAGAGCCTTGCTAGTCTGAGATATTAAGGTAGAGAGGGTTGCAGGTGGAGGGGGTGGTAAAGCGGGCTGAGGGAGGTGATGGAGATGATCTCCATTAGAAGCTTAGGGATGGTTCTTATTCCTCCCAAGCAGGTTTGGAAAAACTTTTCCTGCTTGAAAACTCAATCCTTTGCCTTATGGCTCTTCCAAGAAGAAAGTCTGAGCATCTGATTGCCTTACCATGGCAGGGACTAGGCTGCCTTTCTGGATGGTGGGGGGTAACCTGCTGGTCATCACTGTGGGGGTAGCCCAGAGCTCAGGGCCTGTGAGCTCCCAACCGTACCACAGAGAAACCAGCACGCCCTGACACTGTGCAGGGCATGGGGCCGTCAAACATCAGCTCTGATGATGACTGGATCTTGGTAAACTCTGTGTGACTTTTTCTTTCCCCTTGTGGGCACTTTATTGGGTTTTTATTGTTAATAAGCTTGATACATTATACATTGCTCTTTTGCTACTAAAATTGGGACCAGTAGAGCAGTAACTAGTAATTACCTCCCAAGTGCTGTGAATTTCCCTGCTGCCTCTCTGGAATGTGTGCATGGCTCCAAACCGTTCATGCAACTAGACTCTGACCTTGATCTTTGAGGCGGGCTTGGTAGAATTGCAGACTCTCTTCCCTTTCAGCTACACAGCCTAGTCACGCAGCTTTAGGAGGGAAAATTCCCATAGTCAAATGGCTATGGAGATGTGCAGATGAACCAGGAAGCCCCAGGATTTCTTCTTCTCTTTGACTCTGTGGTATAACATTGGCGTTCGGTGTCCCTGGTGATGGTATCGGTGGCTTTGTTCACGTATCTTAGCACCTTGCTTGTTTTGCATATCCTTCTTAAGTGTTAATGGGAATGTACCCAGATCATCCATTGGGTATATTCTGAAGCTCCTGCCTTGAAGGATGTCAAAGGAACGGGGTTCCTTCTGGATAACACTTTGGAAAGGTGTGGTGAAAACATGCATATTTATATCAAGAGCTCACTCCCAGTTTTAGAAGAAAATAAATGAGATGGGAATGAGTGTGGAGAAGGAGTTAAGCCTCAAGATACATGGAGGTGCATGCACATGCCTAGTGAATGAAAAATAGATATGTAAATATAAGTAAACAATCATGGGGAGGGGCTGGCAAAAGAAAAATAAGCCAAGTGCTAAAAAAATACGTACATGAATAATGAATAACTAGCATTATTCCATGTATGCAGAAGAAATTCTAGGAATGGCAAGGCAGGACTTAGTTCTGGGGCTCAGGGGCATCTCAGGAAAATAGTGTTTCAAGCAAGGAGTGATGTGCACAGGCAAGTGGAAAAGGGTCACTTTAAAGAAATCCTGGAAGGGTGGGAGGCTGGAGAGATGGCTCAGCCATCCTTAGCAGCCATGTGTTAGCTCACTACCAGGTGTAACTAGTTTCATGGGATCAGGCACCCTCTCTGGCACCCTCTCTGGCACCCTCTCTGGCACCTTCTGGCACTGCAGATGAGTGTTGTACACACCCATACATATAAAATAAATAACAACAAAACCTAACTGGCTTCTGTGGGAGAGGATGCGCCTAATCGTGTAGAGACTTGATGCCCCAGAGATGGGGGATGCCGGGGGGAGCACTCTCTCAGAGTTGAAGGGGAGGATGAATGGGGTGAAGAACTCTGGGAGGGGGGACTCAGAGAGGGAGGCAACATTTGTGATGTAAATTAATAAAATAATCAATTAAAAAGAAGACACATTTTAGGATATATGTCTAAGATTGTAAAATTCTTCACAAGGGATGCAGGGGTAGAGAATACTTTAGGTATTTCTGTTTGTTTTCTTCCAACTAAGAGATACTACATGCTATTGCCACCAAAGGCATCTTCAAGCTTCTTTAGGAGCCACTGGTGGGAGCAGACATGCCACTGAGCATGGGGACCATAATGTGTTGCTGTGATCTGTCCTATTTTGCAAGAAGTCCCTCTGACAGTGTGTCAGGTTGTCTCCTTGGCTATCACCAGTGCAGCATCTGTCCAGCGTGTCTTCCTCTGTGTGAACTTAGCACACATGGGCTGTAGATTGTACTACGTGAGTGTGACAAGGTTGCTCTGAGATCCTCTGTGTGCCAGCAGGCAGAGAGGAATAATGGAGGGATCATTTCCAGAGCCCAGGCTGGGAGGTGATGCACATCTTCCTGGTTCTCATTCTAGGTACTGTGGCTTAACCACAGTAAAAAAGAGGTTGGAAATGATTTTATATAGATGTATAGATGCTTTCTCTGGAAATGAACTAAACAAAATAATAATAAAAAACCAAGGAGTAAGTCTCTCTCTCTCTCTCTCTCTCTCTCTCTCTCTCTCTCTCTCTCTGGCTCTCTGTCTGGCTCTCTGTCTCACTCTTTCTCAGTGTGTATGTGTGTGTGTGTGTGTGTGTGTGTGTGTGTGTGCCAGGGAAGCAAGGGTGGGGAGTATGGAGACTACAGACTATTTCATCAAAAGTCCTGAAGATAACACTTTAATTAATGTTACTCAAAGTTTGACTAATGTGGTCTAAAAATTTAGAGCTAGTTATGGAATAAAATAGATGTATGAATGCTCTATGTGTCCTATCCCTCTAGGAGATTCAAAATACAAGCCCGCAAGTCAGAGCTCTGAGAGCAGACAACGTGTTTATTTGAATTTAGCCTCATCACCCTGAGTCTTGCTTTTCTAGAACATCCAGCAGCATCCTGCGGGCATCTGATGAGGGAGGAGCACGAAGCTCTATAGTCATCAGTAAGAAATGTGCAAACTGTGCTGGGGTTGACATGAGTAGCTCAATTCAATAAGTTGGGTGTAGGCTGTCAATGAAATCCAGGAATATGATAGAGCTGGTATCAAATTACAAGTAGTTTGTTTATCTGAATATTATCCAAATTTTAAAGGAATATAATGGAGTCTAGCATGGGCTTGTGTGTGCTGTAATCCTAGTTGTTGAAAGACATGAAGAGCAGGAATCCAAGAAACCCTTGGCTTTTTAGCAAATTCATGGCTAGCCTAGGATACATGAACACTTGTTTTAGATGGAGCAGAGTAGACGAGGAGGAGAAGGAGGAGGAGGAGGAGGAAAAGAAGGAAGATAAGGAAGAACAGAAGAAGGATGATAAAAAAGGAAGGAAGGAAAAGAGGAAAGGAGAGAATAAATAAATAAATATTATAGAATAAATCTGTCTTTACAAAATTTCTCTGTTGGCAGCCTAGTCTCCATGGTGATCATGAGCAGGGGTGTGGCCTTTGGAAAGACATCAGGATTAGGTGAGGGCATCAGGCTGGAGCTCCCCCAGTGAGATTAGTGTTTGTATTAACCCAGAAGGAGGCCAGTGTCCTCTCCACCTCGGCCACATGAGAGTACTACAAACCCAGGGCATTTGCAAACCAAATGACAACACATTTGGCCACATCTTGACCCTGGACCCTCTAGACCCTACAATTATGAGGAACACAATGTTGTTTAACTCTCAGTATCTATGGCATTTTGCTACAGCAATCTAAACTCCAACAATTATATAATAATGCTAAGATATGGAAGAGTAAGTTAGTGGTGTGGCTATTATAAAGAGTGGAGTTAGGGCAGTGTGGATTTGGACTCTGTTTTTAAACATGAAGACTTATTTACACCTACAAACATTACATCTGGCACAAGTGTCTTTGTTATTTCCTCACCAATATGATCCTCTAATTTTTGCCTAAGATTAGAATCAGGTTATGAGCTCAGCCTCATGAGAATGTTTCCATTTCAGATACTTCCCCACTTCATGAGTTCTGGCCTCCTGTTCTCCTGTGAACCCCTTCTCAGATTAAATAATAGGCAAGAGCAACTCTCAGAGTCTGGCAAACATTTTATTTACCGGGACGGGGAGAGATGAGAGAAATGTTTAGGATGAGGCAGGGCGGATGGAGTTAGGAGCATCCTTACTTCCTTGGGCTACCTCACTTTTCCAGAACCCTTCCCATGCTCCCCAGCCCAGAATTGCTCTGACTCTAGCTTGAGATTTCTATGGACTTATTGTATAAGTGAGATTCAATGAGTCATTTGGTCCTTGATGTTTAACTTAATCTCTAGCTGATTTGCCCTCCTCAGAAGTTGATAGATTGGAACCACAGGTTTCAGCCGTTAAGACCTGTCTTGGACTTTCTGGCAAGAGTCTCCATTCGGAAGCTGCAGGGTCCCCAGTAACTGGTCATTTTGTTATCCTACAAAAGACACTAATCTATCTCTCCAGGTATTCCAAGGGTATGGCAGAAAGACAATGACCAATTGTGTGTGTGTGTGTATGTGTGTGTGTGTGTGATGTTCGGAATTTTATAAGTAAGACACAGTGTTGAATGTTTGGGCAGATAAAGTTGAAGACTCCCTTTTTCCCCTGATGGATAGGAGTAAGGGGCAGGTCTCTGTGAGAGAGACTTGGCATCAAACTGAATAACCAGAAGGAAATTTGGTAATCTTTAAGTGTAATGTAGTTCTGTGAGAGGTTCCTAGGCAACCCAAAAAACACGAATTCCATGTGAATAAGTCTGCTCAATGTCACATTCCATATGATCTTGGAGCTTCACCCAGCTTCTTAGCGCATTAAGAGATCTGAGGGATCTTAGGCTAAAGACTAAGCATACTTAATCTCAACTCTCTCCAAAACTTATCTGTCTTCAGAATCCATCCTTTCATGCTCCAGATATTTCATTCATTCAACAAATATTTATTGGACACCTAATATATAGAGCTGTAGGAGGAAAGGAAAGGTTAGTGTGGTAGAGGGCAAGTTTTGAAAATGATGTCACCCCTCTTCCCTAACGAGGTGAGGAGATTAAGATTATGAATCATTTGAGCTTCAGTGAAGAAAGGAAGTTGAAAAGAGGCTCAGAAGGGGGTGTGGGTTCCATCGGGCGGTCAGGGCTTCAAGCCACCCGAGGACGAGGAGACCAGGGGATTGAGCTGGAGCTGGTAGTCATAGAGTTGGTGAGGTGGTGTTATTTTTTTTTTCTGGGAGCCTATCTATAAAGGACAAGTTGAACTTGCATGTATCCTAGCGGGCGCAGAGGGGCCGCTGCCCATGATTTTATGTTGCTGGAGTAGGATGTTTGCTGGAAAGGCAGTAGAGAAATGTACACATGTGCTCCTGTATTCAAACAGCACCTGCAGCCAGCCAGGAGCTAGACAGAAAGATTCACGTGTGAGCTTGTGAGCCTTGTGCAGGATGCTCTGGGTGATGTGGGCATGGGCAACAGAGGGGTCCTCCCCAGCTTCTTTGGAAGAGACGATTCTGTCTCACTTCCAAGGGCTACCCCTACTCAGACCCAGTCTTAGCTGCTTTACTTCAGAGGCGATTGCAACGAGTTTGCAGAGTGTGAGAGCACGTAACAGCAAATCCGAACCCTTTTCTATGCACAGAGATGTCTGGCTGCCAGGTAAAAGCCGAGAAGGGGTGGGGCTTCCAGGTGGTCAGGGGAACTGAACAGAAGAGAGAGCCAATGCTGCTACACATTGCAGGGCAGTATGTCCTTGCAGAACAACGTCGATGGCTTCATTCACTCTCCAGGTCTTTCTCACCCAGCTTTTATTACTCTCCACAAACTGGTATCATTAAGATATCAATTTTGTTTGGGGTATGTCTGCATTGGCTGAGTAATTACGTCTGGCTAAGGCTTGGCGTTTATTCATGGGCGATCTTTGGTAGTCATTAGACACCAGCTCGGAGAGGAAGGCACCGTGCCTGAGGAATGCTAATGCTTCCCAGCTTGTCATTTGACAAACACACAGGCCATTTATTGCCAGGCTGATTATTTCAATCCTCAACAACACATACATCAGCCCCCTTCACTCAAGATTGCCACACGCATCCGTCTTTTCATAAACAATTATCTGACAAGGGCACCGAGAATTGATGGTGTGTGTGTGTGTGGGGGGGTACTTTGGACAACGTGAGTCGGGCCGCAGGATGTGGCAAGCTGAACACCCCTGTTAGCATCATTATTTCATTAATCAGACTGGGACAATGACCCATCGAGTGAGTGCTGGGTTCATAAACAATAATCAATCTGGGTGCTTTTGTGTTATCCGAGTCTTGGCTGCATCCCTACGTAGAGGATGCTACTGTGCAGGTCCCCCCGGAAACCGTAGGTCCCTGCTCATGCCATCATTGTCCCATTTATAATAATTATGCTTGTTGTAAGGACCAGGGTGTGGGAGTTGCTGTGCTCGTGTTGTTACCATCTGGTCTTTATTGCTCACCTGTGTCACAGCCTCCTGTTAACCCTTCTCCATAACAGGCAATGAGCATGCAAACAGGCTGAGCTGGTCCAAAGAATAGGGGGCTACAGTCGTTGTTCCGAATAGAGGGCCTTCAAATGCTGGCTCTCAGAAAAGGTGGTTTGCTTTCATCAGAAGGGTCACCTCAGACTCTGCCAATTGAAGACCAGTTTAGTTTATGCTTCTCTATTTCCATAGCTCGTTCTCACGTGCCTTCTCTGTTTTGGAATGGAGACTGCCTTGTCCATCTTCACTTTAACCTTGTGTTGTTGTTCTTTTTATGTAACACACATTTCTAGCATTGGGATTTGTAAATGGCTCTATTTAGTTGCCTTCTCAGTGGACACACATTTACATTTGTGCTTTCAAGTAAATCGAAATGAAAATGTTTTTGTGTATTTTCATTGTATGTATATGTTAATGCCTCATATTTTGAGTACGTGTATATGTTATCTCTTTAAAGTATTTCCATTTGATTCTGCAAATAGCCACTGTGATGATGATGTTGTTGATGATGATGGTGGTAGGGATGATGAAGGTGATGATTGGTGCTGGTGTTGGTGATGCGCTGCTGCTGACAGGTGAGGTTAGTGTTGATGATGGAAGTGATACTGGTGATGTTAATTACGATGATTTATTTTATTTTAGTTATGTGTATATGATTTCTGCTTGTGGATTTCTACATGTGAGAGCAAATACCCACTTAGTCCAGAAAAGTGCATTAGATTCCCTGGAGTTGGAGTTACAAACAGCTGTAAGATGCCTGATGGAGGTGCTAGGAACCACATGAGGGTCCTGTGCAAGAGAAGCGCATACATGACAGAGTCATTTCTCTAGCCCCGCAGCTTTTGATCTGATAATTTCCAAATATAAATATTCCTACATTTCTTTGTGATTCTCTACATTGAAGCCTCATCTTCAAGTCAGGAGTTTTGAAGGATAAAGATATAATTGCGAGATAAGGATAAAGACATTCACCCCTCTGACTATGGCAGAGGGGAAAATAGACTCCTCTCTATCTGATTTCATGCAGCACTGAACACAGCACTCCCGACAATGAATTCTCCAACAGATGTTAGCTGAGTGTGAACTTCAGTTCCCACACTTTGGACCTAGAGATAGTGAGAGACCCCGCATGTTATAGGCTCAGTCCCACTAGATGGTCACTTTCTTTAGATGTTATGTTTAAGTGGTAGGCTGCCACCTACACTCTGGTCACATAGCTATAGTTGTTTCTCATCACCCACTTTGGGATTTAATTATTTATTCATGGAACACAGGCAAAGCATTGATTATATTTACCCATTGCTGGGAAAAATGTAGGATAAGAGGAGGGTCAAGATGCACAAGGCATGAGGGAAGATGCTGTCTCCAAGCGCACTCCTGGGTACTTTTGTGTGTTCAGGTCCCTGGGAACTCTACAGAGTGATTCATTTGGAGGTTTGTAGATGCTTCTTTAGATACAAATGTGATTGGTTCTCATTTTTCCCATTTGTGATCCACTGGATCTTTGTCCCGTCTCACTTTGCTAGTAGTTCACATGCAGGGAGGAGGATTAAAATTCTAATTGTAGGATCATATGACTTATTGCTCTAGTAGCCAATTCCTGTCTTAAGAGTGCTAGCCATCACCCATCTTGTGAATACATCAAGAGGAAGGTAAAATATATTTCAATAATAAATTAGTATAGGCTGAGTGGCTAGTGTTATTGTTGTTACTATTAGTATTGTTGTTGTTGTTGTTGGTGGTGGTGGTGGTGGTGTGTGTATGTGTGTGTGGCCACAGTTTGCATGTGGAGGTTGAAGGACAAGTTTTGGGACTCTGTTTTCTCCTTTTACCACAGGTTATAGGAGTCAAAGGAACTTATGTCATTGAGTTTGATCTTGAGGAACAAATAGTTTTACTGTTGAGCTCCCTTCTCGGTCTATACAATATCATTTTATTCTGATACAATTCTGAAGGCAGGAAGTTTAGATCATGGTACTGACAGGGTCAGTCTGTCCTGAGTCCTCCACATAGTATGTGCACACATGACTTTGTATTCCTTTACCGTGAGCCACCATGCTCATGGTGCCCCTCCCTACAGAAAGACATGAATTCTACTTGATCTCGGCCTTGCTCTTAGGTTTTCACTTGATCTGCTAACTCTCATTTATAGTTGCGTTGAGGGTTAGTATTTCTATGGTTTTTTGTTTGTTTGTTTTTGTTTTGTTTTGTTTTTTGTATTTTTACACAACTGAGACCATGACAAGTAGCAGTGAATTCAAGGCCCCCATTTCATAAACAGACTTTATTAAGTGTATAGCCGAAACCAGTGGAGTCAATACTATTCCCAGGTGCAGAGAGCTTAGGGCCATGTGACCTTTCTGACCCTCATTTCCTTTCTCCAAGTGGCCAGTCAGGATTTGTGCTTACAGAATGAACACTATGTAAACAGCCAACACATGATCCTCTAGCCAAGATGTTCAAAGGTGCCACCTCAAATGACATGGGAAAGTGTCAAGAAAAAGAAACAAGGGGTATGATGCCATTAAAACATGAGTTCTCATGGGTCAGAGGACTCTTGGAATTGACTACTGCAGCACAGAATGAACTAGGGGAACCCCATTCCCATCTGAGAGGCTGGACTCAAAGCCTTTGTTCCTGGAATGTGTGTGGAAGGTGGAGACTATGACCATGTAAACTGGTCCTTCCATTCTCAACATGTTCTACCAAGAGCCAGAGAGACAGTGATGAATTACCCAGGGTGAGGTTAGAATAATTTAATGAAAAGAGGTGGAAATGGGGTCTTTAATTTGTAACCTTTGGAGCTATGGATAAAAATCCATTAGTAGAACACGGATTAAGAAATCTAGAGCAAGATTGCTTGACTTTACTGGCCAGGGAAGGATGTTGGCACATGGGTCAGAATTAACATCTGAGATATTTTTTCAAACTTTACAGCTGGGATTTCTCCCCCCACCCCCAGCCTGGCTTCTTAGCCCCCTTGAGCTGAGGAGACTGGAAATCATTGGCATCCACTCAAAACTCATTCAAAGCACAGGATAGAACCTTCAAGGAGGCCTTGGGGGATAGACAGGTCAGTCTGAAGCACTTACATCATAGCTTTCAGTTTTTTTTTAAAAAAGTCTTTCATAGCAGCAGTAGGGAGAATTATATCACAATGTATAAATGGATTTAGCAGGATTTACAAACCACATGTGTTCCCTTATGCAGTTGCTTTCAAACAGTTGATGACCTGAGAACTCTTAGTTCAAGTGTGATTTTAAAACAAAATGAAAATGAACAAAAATGATAATAGTGGGTTTTTCTGTCTCAAGATGAGGTCCTGGGACATTTTCTTCCCATTTCTGTCTTCTCAGCAGCCTTTGGGAGATGATGACCATGATTGTCCTAGAGGATAGACTGAAAGCTTTGTCTGTGGGAGTGTGACCTTCTATAGGCAAACTTGGTTGGTGAGCCACAGAAATCATGAACGAAATTACCCTTAAGCAGGAAGTTATATCTCTCCTGAAGTTTGAAAAATATTTTTAAAATGATACATGGTTTTCCAGAAAAAAGACAGAGATGGAGGAGGCAGGTTTCCCTCACTGCAGGAAAAATTGAAACTGACTGTTGAAAGAGAGTTGCTGAAGAAATAAATATATTTTATCAATTAGGCATGCATTTTTCATGTTATGTATGATGATATTTTAAAAAAATGCCAAGTTTTTGGGAGCTGAATCCCAAAGAGATAGTTGGATTGTCTGATGGCAAGTGTTTTGTAAGGGTAACTGCTCTTGGTCACAATAATCAATCCCCTCTGTCAACTGGACTCTATTTAATTCTCTTTTCCTGTTCAACCTTGAATTCCCAATGGGAGCTCAGAAAGGGGAAGTTATCCTACTCAGTGTTAAACACATAGGGAATATAAGCACTAGAACATTAAAGATTGTCACCCAAGGACACTGTGATGAGTTATGACAGTAAAATCAATTAAAAATAAAAACCTTACTTTTTCTTCTGAAAAGGCATATTTAATTTATACCTAGGGTAGATCCTGAGGAACTAGCTTTCCTGGACACAAATGCTGTCACTCTGAGTCTCTACTTTAAGTCTCAACCATGTTGAGTGGAGAGGATTTAGATTCATTTACTAAGTTCCAACTGGAGAACAGTAGCCACAATCTCCTTCTTGTCCCACAATGTCAAATTTGAAACCTTGCAAAGTAACCTAATCCTACATAGTTGGTGTAGTGACTCTGAGGTCAAATGGACAGTAACGTTTGTACATCAGAATTCCCAAGAGTCCTTGAGACTCCTAGAAGCTCAATGAGAAATTACTCCATTGTCTATAAATGAAAATGTGGCTGACATGTTTGTTTTCTTGAGACACTAGAATCCCAGGTCTCTTCTGCTTTGAGGAAGCAGCATAAATAACAGGGGTTCTCTACTCGAGTTTGAGTGATTGACTTTGCTAAGAAATTGCATGGACTCAAACTCCTATACAAATTTACCATGTCAGTCACAGGTCAAGTAGTGGGGTTCAGACTCCAACAAATTTGAAATAAGGATTGAGGCACAACTATTAGGCAACATCAAAAGCAAAGGGTGTTCTTTGCAATGCCCAAACTCTGAGGTAAACATTTGGGAGAGGATGCCAACTGCCAGGGGTCTTTAGTACCCACGTGACCTTTAATTTCCTCATCCTTGCTAGACCCTTAGTGAAGAAGAACACCTAGGGCTAGTTTGGTGGACTGTCTCCAAGATCTACCAAAAGTTCCTCCCTACCATATGTGTGCATTCCAGCTCTCCCACCAGGACCTGGAATCTAATGTTTTCATCTTCTGTTGAACTGAATTAGCCTTATGAGTGCATTAGCATTTGGTGGAAGTAATGATGTTCAGGGACCAGGAAGATTCTCCTGTCTCACTTGGAGCCACAAACCACCAAATAAGAACACAGTTCTGCCACAGAGAGAGACTTCACCTGTCTTCAGCTCTTCAGCCATCATAGCTAGGAACACAAATGGTGGGAAGTCATGTCCACCATGCTAGTTCCAGCTCAGTTCTCAGCCAAATTGAAGTGAATGATTGGTTGAACTTCAAAAGCTTAGCTGCCATCTTCTCAACACTTCAGAATCAGAATCAAGTAACTAACTGCTTCTGAATTATTTTGAACCTTACCTCCTGTGGTGCTTTCTTCTACAGTGAGATATAACCAACATCTAACAAGAAAAGCTTGATGCATTTGTTCTGTGCCTCCTCCCTGGGCCATTTTCCTTCCTGCATGGAGGTGCTTTTCTTTTGCCATGCCCTGATATTACAGAGACCCTTAGTGAAGACAAATTAAACTCCCAAATAAAACCTTAAGGACTTGTCAAGGGATAGACCTTACATGTGTTTCTGTGTTGCTTAGACAGATGTTCAGGTTGGAAGGTATTGTCCAGAGTCCCTCTATGTGACTCTTGGCTTTGTAGCAGTGGTCACCAATGCAAATCATAATGTCCAGTATTTTAAACACACACAGACACACATATCCACACACATCCACATATATATACACATACCAACACATGCCAAAACATACTCTTCAACACACACACACACACACACACACACACACACACACACACACACACACACACAAGCACATCGTTGAGATGGGGGTCTCATTATGTATCTCTGGCTGGCCTGGAATTTTCTAGGTTGTCTTCAAACTCATTGAGGTTCACCTTTGTCTATTTCCCCAGTGCTGGTATTAAAAGCATCCAGCATCTGGAAATGCAAGCTGGTACAACCACTCTGGAAATCAGTTTGGCGGTTCCTCAGGAAACTGGACATAGTACTACCAGAGGACCCAGCTGTACCATTCCTGGGCAAATATCCAGAAGATGTTGCAACATGTAATAAGGACACATGCTCCACTATGTTCATAGCAGCCTTATTTATAATAGGCAGAAACTGGAAACAACCCAAATGTCCCTCAGCAGAGGAATGGATACAGAAAATGTGGTACATCTACACAATGGAGTACTACTGAGCTATTAAAAACAATGAATTGACAAAATTCTTAGGGAAATGGATGGATCTGGAGAATATCATCCTGACTGAGGTAACTCAATCACAAAAGAACACACATGGCATGTATTCTCTGATAAGTGGATATTAGACCAGAAGCTCAAAATACTCAAAATACAATCCACAAACCACAAGAAACTCAAGAAGAAGGAAGACCAAAGTGTGGATGCTTCATTCCTTCTTAGAAAGAGGAACAAAATACCCATCTAAGGAGTTGCAGAGACGAACTATGGAGCAGAGACTGAAAGAAGGACAATCCAGAGACCGTTCCATCTGGGAATCCTTTCCATATTCAGTTATCAAACCCAGACACTATTGTGGATGTCAGCAAGTGCTGGCTGACAGAAGCCTGATATAGCTGTCTACTGAGAGGCTCTGATAGTTCCCAACTAATACAGAAGTAGAGACTCACAACCATCCATTGGACTGAGCATAGGGTCTCCATTGAAGGAGCTAAAGAAAGGACCCAAGGAGCTCAAGGGTTTGCAGCCCCTTAGGATGAACAACAATATGAACTAACTAGTACCCCCAGAGCTCCCAGGGACTACACCATCAACCAAAGAGCATACATAGTAGGACTCATGGCTCCAGCAGCATATGTATAGCAGAGGATGACCTAGTTGGTCACCAATGGGAGGAGAGGCCCTTGGTCCTGTAAAGGTTTATGCCCCAGTGTAGGGGAATGCCAGGGCCAGGAAGTGGGAGAGGGTGGGTTGGTGAGCAGGGGGAGGGGGAAGAAACAGGGTTTGATTTTTGTTTTTGTTTTTATTTTTGTTTTTGATATTATTTTCAGAGGGGTAACAAGGAGAGGAAATATCATTTGAAATGTAAATAAAGAAAATATCTAATAAAAAAAAGTTAAAAAAGAAAGAAACCTAAAAAAAAAAAAAGTATCCAGCATCATCCCTGACTCACATTCAACATTGTTTCACTGACACATGGATTTCAAAATCTCGCTGTAAGGGAATGGCTGACACAGAATTATTATTTAGAGCATTTCCATAGCCAAAGAGATGGCTCAGTGGGTAAAGAGAATTGCTACTAGTCTCAACACCCTGAGTTCTTTGTTTGGGTCCCATGGGGATGAGCTGTTTTAGTGTCCTTCCAGATTTTCACCTATGTGTCATGACACACACACCCATATATAAAATAGATAAGTATTTACAGAAAGAAGAATTTCAAAACACAGGAGGATTAGGGATGAGGATCAGAAATCAGGAATGAGACAGTGATAAAAAACAAAACAAAACAAAACAAAAACCAGGGTAAACCGAGTGGACCTTGGAAGAGAAAGTACCACCAGAAAAACCAGCAGAAAGTGATTTCAGTTGCTTACTGACTTGTATCAGATTCAAGTGGCTGAAAGTCAGATAGGAATGGAACAATTTAAGTCAAGTACAAAATAAATTTATCTGCAAAAAAAAGAAATGATTATTTGTAAACCCCAGAAGTATCTCAACCACACATGACAACCATGAACATTATCCCTGGCAGTCGCTGGGTTAAACCCACTTCTGTTGGATCGAAACATTGTGTGTGCAAGATATGTCATTTCAGTACTAAGTGTGAACTTATATGTGTTAGTTCCAAAACGTCAGTTCAAATCCCCGATAAAGGTACCTAAGCTAAGATTTCAACTTTGCACAAATGTTGATGGCATCAAGTGGGCACTGAGAAAATACAGAATTCTTATAACTTTGAGAACTTCACAGTGACCTTTGACCTGTGAATTATAGGCAAACACTAGGCCACTGCCTTCTCACATCCTGCCCTGTCTCCATTGGCTTCCAGAGGCAGCACTACTTTCCACTGACAAGTGCCTGGGAGATATTTTATAAGAGTTCTCAGTGAGGCATCAGTTGTCTTTAATACCAGGGAGAAAATTGAATGGAGGGATTCAATTACACGTGTGAAAAATGAACCTTCTACCCAAGGTTTAGCCACAGCTAGTCGGCTTATTTTAAAACTGAATTATAGGTGCAATACATTTGCAGGAGACACAGGCATTAATTTCTCTCAGCCCATTCAGGATCAGGAGGACAAGGTAGGAGGGAACAGAGACAAAATAAGATAATAAGAGATTCATGCTGATTTATTCACCTTTGTGCTATGTAATGGGGGCAGGCGGAAGACTGCCCCAGGAGTGGGGAGTGTGGAAAGATGAAGGAGCTGCGGAAGGATGGATTGCAGGGCAGGCAGCCAGACTCCAGGCAGACGGTTGGCCTTAGGTGATATAAGATGTTTCTGGGTCTCTAACTGCTGTTTAAAGATGCACATGCATAAAACATGTGACACGTTGCAACCAGGGTGAGTGAAGAGCCCCATGTCATGCAGGAAAGAGCTACACTCATCACTTGCATTTTAGCTAGCTTATTCTATCAATAAAGGTTAACTGAGCCCATGCAGAGTGGAGCTGCTGCTATGGGCCCAGTGTGCTCGATTCTGGTAATGAGAGAGATTGGCTCCTGGCCCACCTGGGTAGACAGCAATGTGGAGAGGCGGGGTGATGAGGCCATGTGGAGATCTGCATGTGTGGACAGTCCAAGTTCCACAGAAGCACCTGTCCCTTGCAGATTGACAGCCAAACCTGTGAGTGACAGGTGGGAAAACTCTGGGCCACAAATCTGTATAGTCTCTCTCATGGACTTAGGAGTCCCATTGTGAGGCCAGGACAAGGGGGGGGGATATAGGAGACCAGGGTAAAATGATTGGGAAGGCTGGGAGGTAGATATGATTGTACAGAGAGCTGGGAGATGGCTCAGATGGTAAACTCCTTGCCTCGCAAACAGGGAGAACTGAGTATGATCCTCAGAGCTCACATAAGAAAACTAGTCATAGTGCGGCATCCAGGGAGAGGGGGGGGGGAGGGAATAGGGTTTTTTTTTTTTCAGAGGGGAAACCAGGAAAGGGGAGAATATTTAAAATGTAAATAAAGAAAATATCTAATTAAAAAAAGAAAGATTTATTTTAACAAGAATGTATTTCATCCTATTTGTTAAAGAAAATCAAGTCTATTTAGTGAATTAAAAATTCAGTGGGCATGATGGTTGACACGTATTTTTAAACTTTAGCATTTATTTGAAACCTAAGCACCTTTCAGGTTGGATCTGAAGCTGAACATCTGGGAGAATGGATTGGAGTGAGACTTAGGGTAAGTTCTCCTTGAATGAAGGCTGAGAAGCAGCCTTGCTTTGTGGAGGAGCTTCTGAGCCACTTGGAAAAGATTCTTGCTGATATGGCACCTATTCTACTTTTGGTATCCATAAGAAAATCTGAAATCTGTGGGTTCACCTTTTTCCTAGACAGAAAAATCTAGAAGGTATAGGCCAGCATAGTGGAGGCAATTGAGATCAACTTTGCATTCTTCACTGAGCTGGGTAATCTTTGAACATACACATGCATGCACACACACACACACACACACACACACACACAAACACACACGCGCGCGCGTGCGCGCGCGCGCGCACACACACAAGGAGAAACACACAGTAGTGGGGGAGCACACAACATCTAGTGTTTATCTACCCAATTTTACAGGTTTTAAATCTCACCTTTTCAATCTGTCCACCTATGAAGTATGCTCTATTCTCTCACAGATTTGCATCACTCACTAAAATATGTCTGCAACTCTGGGATCAAAGCTGAACCATGTTCTGTGTAAATACACACACCTGCTGACACGTTGAGCTCCTAAACTTTACAGCTGAGGCTGAACAAAGTGACCTGGGCTCCTGCTTCAGATTGCGCATGGCAGATTATTCTAGGATCTCTGTGTTCAGGGCTCACTTTTCACATTTTCACACTTTTTCTTGGTGATCTCATTGTTGAAAATGACGTGCTGCTGAAGTGCTATCCAGTGTCTAGTGTCTTAAGGAGAAAATGCACATGCCATCTAAACTTCCTGCAGGCCTATGTTACAGTGCTACTGGCTACTGTTCAATGTTGATGAGTCAACAAAGTTGGGAATTGGACAGTCCTAATATAGAGACGAGAAGCTTCCTGTAGAAGCAATGGATCTGTATTCAATACCTCTATTTTTACAGTGGCTTTACAGAATGAGCTTTTCGTACCAAGAAGTACTGACTGTGTGCTCTGTGGCCCTGACTGTGTGCTCTGTGGCTCTGCAGGTTGAGGTTGCATGCATTGAAGAACCAGGTTCTGATGACTGCAACCTGTCCGCAGGGAGTGTGTTTAACAGCAGTGACTGCTCTTGCAGTTGCTCCAAGCACCTACTTGGTGTGTCTCCTCTAATTTTCTCAACAACACTGAAGTTCTTTATGAAATCCACCTGTACAAACAAAGAATCAGGTCAGCCCGGATACCAAACGGTACAGTCAGAATTTGAATTGTTATCTACATCACCATAGATTCATGATATCACCGTGGTCCTATTGTGCTCTTTGGTCTACAGAGGTAAGGGAGAAACTGAGTCTATTAATATATCACAAAGCAAATGACTGTGTTTGCTTTAAGGATGTGAAACGGAGGGGCAGACCTTAAATGAATGGGAAGTCACAATCCCGAGCCTTATAAATGCCAACAACCTGCAGACCCTGCCCAAAGCTTGAGAAGGTGGGATGAACATAGAAGTCACATCTCCTATCTTGGCTCATTCAGATTTCTCTAAGCTTTCATTATTCTCATCTGAACTCTTTGCCAAGGATGCCGCCTCTCTCAAATGACAGGTACACACAAGGTTAATGTAAACATAAACACACCGTGACAATTCTTTGTATGTGATGATGTTCTTGTTTTTCCTTCAAAAGTCTGGGGACATTTCTAAATCAGGACCTGTGTCTCAGACAGTTTTATTGCAGACAGGACTGAGGCAATAATATCTTGTCCCTCCGTTCCTTTGGGGTACTGTGAGAATGATATAATATAAAATCACCTTATACGGGGATCTGGATTGGAGTAAGTCATGGATGTGAGCATCACTTAGGAGCTTAATTTCTTTGTGGTGCTGCAGGGAAGCTGTAAATTGGCCTGTGAATGAGAGTGCTTGCTCAGGTGTCACACATGTGTGGAATTCCTTGTTGTTTACAAAGCCCCTTCCTTAATGTCACCTATCATATTCAGCTTCAGCCCTACTGAAAAGTACCGAGCACATGCTATCAACCCCTTTTAGTTGAAATGATGGGAATGGGTCTAGAGAAGGCATAATTACTCAGTAACTACTCAAGAAGTCAAGCAGGCTATGGTGGTACATACAGGTCATCTAGGACAAAGCGGGAGGATTGTGAATTTGAGGTCAGCTGGGGTTCACTTTGGGGCCAGGAACGAGCTTAGTGCAAGATTTGCCTAACATGTGTGAGACCCTGGATTTGAGCTCATAACTACAAAAACAAAACAAAACAGAAACATCTGTTACATGCACTGGATGGTTTCTCTTGAATCTTAGGGGTGTGTGTGTGTGTGTATGCATGTGTATGTGTGTATAAGTGTGGTGTGTGTTTATACAGATATGATACAATATAAAGTGGCATGCTAACATGTAAAACATGTTTATGCTATAACATGAAGCACACAGGTTTTATATGTGCAGTATATAAAGAAAGCATACATGCTTTGACCAACAAAAATTGCAGGAATACATTGGGTAATTTCCAGAGACACAGGGACATTCATATGTTTATACTGTAGTACATATGTTTATATATGTATGTAAGTACTTACAAAGTACCACCTTGACTACTGCCTTCATGTACTTACCGGAACCATCCAACAGACCTTCTAAAACCTCGGCGTGCTCTGACTCCTGAATGCTGCTCTCAGATACATCGCTCTTAATGCCCAGAAGTCCCAAAATCTCAAACTTACCTCTGCTGGCCTGTGGGGAATGACTGTCCCCTACCCCCCAACTTCAGGTCCCATCCAAGAGATTGAAGGACTGCTTTTCTTCCAATGCCCGGAACCCTAATGCCCAGACTCCTTTACTATGTTGCTGTCCACCACGCTCCTCTTTCTTTGAGCCCTTGGATTCACTTGGAAAATCAGTTTTCTCACTCTATTGCCTTGATTGCCTTGTTGGGAAGCGCTCTTGACCTTCATTTCCCTTTTTCTGGAACTCTCCTTTCTTCTTCATAACATGCCTCTGACCCTTGTCTGCCTCAGGATCCTCTTTACCGATCTGAACTCCGAGCTCTTTCCTGGTTATCTCCCTGTGCCTGTGCTAGCTAGAATGCCTCTATCTTATGTCCCCATGTGCTGCAGATAACCATCAGACCATTTGTAAATGCAAGCAGAAAGAAGCATGTGTGCAGCCCAGCACTCTGGAGGGCACAGGCAATTTCTCCATGTGCAGGAGACCCCCACATCCTTTTATGTAGCTTCCTCTACAGCTTTAACACCAATTGCCAGAGAAGTCAGTGGTGAGAGGCATCGGCTCTCACCCTGCTAGCAGGCTGCTTCAGCTCATCTGGCTGACAGGGCTTCCAATGTGGCTTGATTTTCAACTCTAATTACCAGCCTCTAATTCAAGCCTGGTCTTCTGATCATTCATCTTTTAAGTGTTCAGCTTCTGAATCCCATTTGGTTCCCTGTCCTCCTTCGCTTCCTTACCTCCTCCCCTTGATGTGGCCAGAATAGTTAACTTGGACAATTAGTAAATACTGAGTCATTGAGTCAGTGAATGGGGCAAGTGTCTGTGTGAGGTATACAACTTCCTGAGTGGGTTTAATGGAAGCCTAAAGAGATTTTTCACAGATTCATGGGTTTTCAAAGGAGAAATTTGCATATTAATAAGAAGCTGTTCGGACTGATTCCCTTAATGTGTTTAGAGTAAGTATAATTAAATGTCAAGGGAGATATATCATGAAGTAATGAAGCTGAAGCCAATTTATCAAAAACAAGGTCTGGGGAGAGACATTTCAAATAATAAACAGTTCTCTAACCTTCCTTTTTAAGGTGATTTGCTTAGTCTGGCCCAAGATTTACATGTTTTTTGAGACTTGGTTCAAACAAAGATGCTGGGAACGGGGAGTGGGGGTGGGGAAGAGCAGTGGACATTTTTCTCTATTCAAGTTCCTAACATTCAAGGAGGTCTTTCCTGACTGCAGGACTTTTAAAGGGGATAAACAGATTCAGTTTTCTTTTTCCAGATATTGGGATGTAGTTAGAATCACCATCTCTCACACCTCCCACAAACGCGACAGTCATTTTTAAAGCCCATTTTGATGAGAGGGGATGTGATATGCCAGGATGGTTGGCCAGTCACCCAGGAACTGCTCTGCAAGAAAAAGTGTGCACACTCTCACCCCAAGTTCTGGATGTTGACGAGTGAGCTGTTTACCCATGGGTTTGTCCAAAGAATCAGCGACTGTTGGAACAAACTCAACCCATGACTGACATGGAAGTCACTTTCTGTTTTATTCTCTAAACATTGGATTGAATTAATCAAGAAGTCAGGCTCTTGTCCAAGACCCATTCCCTTGTATTCTGGATGGTTTTAAGATGGCCTTGAGGATGGTCATCTCAGCTGGCCAGTTGAAAACTCAGTAGCATCTTGACTCTGCTAATCAGAATATGGAATCCACTGTGTTCATTCACAGAAAGAGAACAATCAGGACTCCCAGTTGCCGACCCAAATAATGTCACTGGACTCAAGTAGTGGGGAGTTGAGTTGATGCTATAAAAATCACCAACTGGTAGAGTTAAAATGCCTGCCTTGTACTGATTGTCACTGGTGAAGTGAAAGCCATGCACACACAATACAAGGACTGGGTGGCTCACACTTGTTCTGACTGCATATTTTACTGACTGGCTGGGAGAGGGAGAGTAAGCATAGAAAGTCTTTGATTCAGGACTACAGTTTAAACTAAATTTTCATATGATAGCAAGTTCGTCTAATATTTACAATAGCGGCTACCATGAGGAGCATGGAGAACAATCTGTCTCATCCCAGCAGGTTGCCTGAATAGGGTTATAGAAACTACTATGGCCCAGTGACTGTAACAGTAATAATGCCTTGGAAACCTGTCTCAAATTCAAGTTCTACCACTCTTCCTTACTGTCAAGGTGACTTTGCACAGGTGGCCCTTTTTGTTGTCTAGAAGTAGAGACAGCCATGCCCTCCTTGTTTTACTTTTGTCACATTTAGGGATGGTGTAAGTGAACTACATTGTTTTTGAGATTATTGTCTTCGACCCACAACTTCATGAAACTACCTCCTTTGGACTTGATATCTTTAGACATCCTTTACCCAAAGACATGGCTAGATACAATGAGCCCTGGGGTTCCTTGTCAACGTCATTCAAACATAAAAGTCAGAATAAGATGTCTGCTGGGACTGTGTAGGTCTGAGCATGAGAGTCTTTGGGGGGGGTGCTTTGGGTTGCATCTATTCAGAGTGACGTGAAGGTAGGTTTGACTTCTTTGAGAATGAGTTCCTGGTCCTATGCTCTGTCCTGATGGGCGATTTTCCTCCCTTGGTATACATGTAGAGATGTCTGATGGATTGATAGATGACAGGAATAAATGTAAATGTCTGTACCACTGGGGTGCCTTCTCAAAAATATGTTATGAACTCGATATAGTAGGTGATCCTTAGACAAGATGAGATTGACTCTTAACACTCACCTGCTTAGATATCTTCTTACCTCATGGTGTGGCTCTCAAATAGCTCTAAGGGACCACTCTAACTTAGTTCACCCTCATTTGAATGCAGATGTCATTGGATTACATTTTTGTTTTTCTAGCTATATTGGTTAGGTTTGACTTACTGTTTTCTTACAGACAGTATTAGACTTCTCCAGAAAACTTTACAAAAGAATATCATATTAATATCACAAGTGGTAAGAATAGAATATTGAATCATGGCTTCATATGTTAAGAATATGCTACGCAATTTCTCTCACCTTCCATCTTCCACATGTGATTGTTTGGCAATCTGGTAAAACAGAAACCTTGAACATCCTATTTATATGGTAAGAAGTATGTCTCCTACTGTGGGTTTCCCGCTCCCACACAGCAGACTGAGCGCTCTCAGCTCCCACTGTGAGCAGGGATCTCCATCTCATAACCAATCTGCTAAGACTGTTTGTGTGCTGGACTGGGATAAAACTCCATCTTTAACTTCATGTTGGAGGATAGACACATCACATTCAAAAGCAAGAGATGGAACTAGAAGGGGATTATTTCCTTTCTTACTATGAAAGTTTGGTGCAAAAGGCTCCCGACCTCCTAAAAGTTGGCCCACCAAATATATTCCCTGAAGTGTTTTTTTCCACAGTGTTCATAGGAGTTGGAAAGAAAGTTTTTTTTGTGTGTGTGTGTGTGTGTGATCAAATACAAATGGGAAATGAATTCAAGTAACATAGACAGAATATTTTAGTGGTCTTTTAAGGGCTGTGTTTCTAGAGATCGTTGTGCAAAGCCAAGCTGGCTTTGTGACCTACAACATTTCCCACACTGTACTAACTGGAGAGCACTTATCAAGAAAAGTCACACGACAGTAGGCATAGGCTTGAAATCTAGGTGAAGATGGATTTTTTGCTATAGTTATTTGTTTTGATATTGCTGTTTGTTTAAGGAATAAAAATCAATGTCTATAAATGAGGTCTTCTTAAGGATGGGTGGTCCTCATTGTAAGAATGTGGACTTAAAAAAATTATTGTAAGACCCCATGAGGAAGCCCTCTTCTATCCTGAGTGAGTAGGCTGCCAATTTCTCTCCTAAAATGAGAGCAGAGGGAGTGGATTTTACATAATAGATTGACGTTATGATATGATTGATTTTGCTGTACCATGGGACAAGCAATTCATTCTCTGCCTAACAAATAGCAGGTGCTACTTGCACACGGAAACCACCTACATAGAAGTGAAATATCTTTTAGGAGGCCGTCAAAAGTTCTGTGTTCTGGAATTCTACATGCTTTATTGCCCTTGGGTGGCTCATTATTCTCTTAGGATTGCCATTTTCCTTTATTGGAGTGCACAAACCCATAGGCATGTGTAGGTGGGGCACCTACCATGGCTGTGGCTGTTTCTACTGGATCCTGTACGTTTTAGCTTTCCTCCCCAGTCTAACCCCACTTTGAAGTCCAGTGTCAGCCCTCTATCATGACCCACATCCTGTTTCTTCCCATTTCCACTCTTCTGCCCATGACTTTGTGCTTGAGACATCTGTTTTCTTGTTTTCTACCCTCAAACTCTCATCCGTCCTTCAAAGCAAAACTCCAAGACCACTTCTATCATGAGCCTGATTTCTGTTTTCTCAGTTGGATTCAGCCCCACCCCTCAGCTCATTGTCTGTTACTGTTTGGTTTCTCTGAGAAACAAATCCTGCAAGTACAAAATGTGACTCAGAGAGAGGTGTCTGTAAGGGAGAAGGATGGTAAGAATGACTGCTCAGACTGCCAGTCAGACAGTTCCTGCCAGCCCCATGTGCTATGCTTTGCAGTAAAGATGCCTCATCCCAGCTATCTGGCATTGTGCTAATCTTGGATGTTGCTACCTTATTCTGTCACTGATTGACACCCATCTAGAGTCAAGCATATGCTGAAATGACCCCAAGGGCTCCAATGGTAGGTGCCTGTCAGCTGTCCATATTTCATCCAGGAATATAGGAACTCCTTTCTCAAAGGATGAGCTAGACAGGTTCATCGCTAAATTTACCTCATTTAGTTTGTGGCCCGTAGGTTTAGAATGTTAGGTGATGAAAGGATTTGGCTGCACTGTCGTTTTTGCAGATGTGGAAACAGGCTTTGTGCTGGGACTCAAGCTCCTTGCTATGTAGGATCTGATCCCCACTGAACCGAAGCTCACATCAAATCTTAGCAGCCAACCCAACCTTCCCCACCTGTACTCTGCTACCAATAGTATGTGCCAGTGTCTACTTCTTTAACTACCCAAAAGCGCTGATTCTTCCCTGGTCACCAAGGGGCATAGATACTGGATTAGAAAATGAGAAAACCCGTTAAAGCCTGAACTAGGTCATTGAGCTCTTATTAAATACTAAAACAGTGTTTATTGCCATGAAATGGTTGAATTTTGTTACTTGAAATCCATATACTTACAGATTATGAAGGGGGGCTGGAACCTATAAACCAGCTCATCTTCAGCAAAGGGTGGACTCAGGGTGGTCTGTGAAGGTGTTTTAGTAAAAGAAAGAAAATCAGTGAGCAGATTAGAAGTAAGCCAAAGCGTTTTTCCCCCTCTCTGCTCTCAGTGAAGAAACTTCAGGGCATTTCTAAAGTCCCCTTGTGTGACTTGTGCTGGAGCCATCTTCCTGCTCTTGGGGGGAGGGAGCTGCCTCACAGGGGCCTGGGCCACTTGAGTGGTGACTGGTAATGCCTTAATTACCAACCCCAGAGCAGGTGATGTCTGGCTGCGGGTCCTCAGGGCTCCTGATTACTCAACTCCCCCTCTACAAGGAAACACTTTCCACATCAATAATTAAACAGAACAATTAGAGCAATTTAAAAAGTATAATTAGGCAGAATCAACTCTGTGTCCCTAGAGCATCCTCTCCCTTTCTTCCTCATGTTTCATGCCCTCCCTCGCCTTTCTTTAAAGCATCATTTTGAGAATCTAGCAGGCCTCTGTTCTGAATCTTTAAACCCCAGAGGGACAGGGGAAAAATCCATTTACAAGCACAAAGGTGAGGGATAGAAGGTAAGGACAGACAGGACTATCTGTTTTCTGTTCCTGACACACTGTTTCTGACACACAGACAAACAGCCTCGGTTCATGGGGTACAGAAGGGGAGATGTGGAGTGAACATGGGGCTAGCATCTGCACATAGTCGAGGAGTCCTTGGCATAGGGTCCCTGTCCCTACAATGGTGCCAGATGCAATGTGTGACTTCTTGATGGGAGATCATAGATCAAAGATGGGAGGCCCTCCTACCTACTTCTCTGAATTATCTGTATCCTGTGCTGGAGAGAGTCCATTTTTAAAATTTATTTTTATCTTAAAGAATTGACTGTCTTAGCCTAGTTTTTGTTGGCATCACAAAATAAGCAGTCTAGGGTTATAAAGAAAGAGTTTATAAAGAAAAAGTGGGTAGTGGTTCTGGTGGCTCCAGGTCTAATCAGCAAGGCTGGTATCCTGTTTAGGGCTTCATAGGTTGTTTCACAACATGGTAGAGAAAAGCTCCATGTGCAGAAAAAGCCAACCATGCTGGTGACCTGGCTTCACAACAATTCCTCTAAGAAGAGTTCTCACCCCTGTAAGCCTCCATTGGGTCAACACTGATGCAGCTGTCTGGTTGGGGCTCCTTAACCACTCATTGGGTCCCACCTCCTAAAGAAGCCACCACCCTGGGGATCAAGCTGCCAGTTGTGAATACGTAGGGATAAGCATTTCCAATCCATAGCTTGATCCAACCCCAAATATGAAAACAGTGAGAACTGGTGATGCCTCCAAGCTCAGTGTAGTGATTTAAACTTTATAGTTTGTGTGTCTGCTCTTCTGTGAGATCCCAGGATAAAAACTGAATCAATGGTTATCAACAAAGAAAATGTACTGTTTATCATGAAGCAAAGATTATCATTGTCCACAGGTCAAAGACCTCTCTCAGTTAGCATTCAGGGAAGGCTGTATTGAGGAACTACAATCAAACCAGGAGCCAAGGATGGAATGCCTCTCCTACAAAGGATGGTGAGAAGCAGCCAGAGGCTCACATACCAGGGCCCAATGGACAGCAGGCTGCAGTGCAGTGACCAGGTCAGATCTGATACTACTCAGTGGAGACAGAAGGGCTACGGCAAGTCTGTGGCATTCAGGCCTGCAGATGACAATCTCAGGGTCCACAGGATCCAAGAGGCTGACCTCAGACCCTTCCTGGAGGTCACATAAGGGACAGCCAACCTCTCCACATTGCTCTAACTTCCTTCTTGGTGTACTATTTCCTGCACCCTACTTCCTCCCCATGGGATATTTATTTGACTTTCACCTTGACAAAGGAAATCATGGAAAAGAAAGTAATATTTCTCTTCTCTTCAGCCCTGGACAGATTTCACAAGAGCTCAAGCTGGGGGTGGGGCAAAGAAGAATCTGTTTTAGGCCTAAATATAGGCAACTAAAGATTCAACTCTCGTGGCCTTAGAGGTCAGGAGGGAGAAACCTGATCAGACATAAGGCTGTGTCATTAAAAGGATAGGCTCACTTGGAGGAGACAGAGTGAGAATGTCCTTCTTTTGTATCCGTCTATGATGCACAAATAAAACATAAAATGAGTGAGAAAATATCCAATTTATTTTCTCTAGAGTTCAACCAGCAATTTCAAAGATATACTGGACATCATGAATAATGAAAATGACCTGCAAGTCTCCTGATTCTAAAAGAAAATATTTAATCAAAAGACATAGAGAAAACAAATAAGAAAAACAAAACAAAACAAAAACAACATAACAAAAAATCAAAACCAACCCTCATCAGAAACTAGAGAGCAAAAAGGCTGTCGCAAAGGAGAAACAGGAAGTTGGCAATGCATGTCTTAACTCAAATAATACTTTTGAGAAAGCACTGGCCTCAGTGAGTAGTCTGAAGGAAAACATGTTTGTGACTTAGGGATTTTTTTTTTTAACCGTCATCACCAGCGCTGGGGAGACAGCTCAGTGGGTAAAGTGTTTGCTGGGGCAAGCACGAGGACCTGTGTCCAGATCTCCTCACTCATGTGAAAGCCAGGGATGGTGGTGCACTCCTGCAACCCCAGCACCGTGTGACAGGGAGGAAAAGGCATTCTTGTGCTTGCTGGCAGGCAGTCTAGACAAATATGGGGACTTCAGGTTCAGTGAGAGACTATCTTAAAACATAAGGTGAAAAGCAAAGCAGTAGAGGAAGACACCCAACATGGACCCCTCTGTCTTCCATAAGAGCACGGGCACACATATGGTGTCTCAAATGATCATGGTGAAGACAGTTAAAGCATTCCAATAAAGACGAATCCTTCTCTTTTGGGGATGGACACAGATTCTAGAAACGTGCTTTTTGCACGCCAGTGACCATGTCTTCTGATGGCTCAGCCTCTTTACTTCTGCCTCTGCAGAGTTAGATGTGTGATTGACACTGTCCATTGTGGACAGCTCTTGCAATGATTCCCTGTGCCTGTCTGGTTTATTATCTGTGTGTCCCTCTCTCATTCTTCAAGTATTTTGTCCTTAAGCGTATGTGGGAACCCTCTGTGTGCAGCACTTGTCCTTACATTGTTACACCTTAGTTAACTGAGCCTGTTTCCTCCTTGAGAAATAAACTATATGAGCGATATCCCTTTATTTCTTCCTTATTTGTTTCTCCATGGTCCACAGAACCGCAGGGACAGATGGCTAGGTCACTTTATTTATAGAAAGTAAGAAAAAATGTATACAGCATTATTTGGCCCTTTCAAAGACCCTTAAGTCTTGGGCCTACGCTCTATTTCCTTCTGTTTTTATGTGAATGTCTTAGTTTGTATGACTGCTTATGTTTGACTATTCCTACTGTCTCAGGTTCATTCATTTTAAACCTAAAAAATTTCACTGGGTGTGGTGGCAAAGACTTTTAATCTCAGGACTCAGGAGGCAGAGGCAGGCAGATCTCTGTAAGTTTGAGGCCAGTGTGGTCTACAGAGTGAGTTCTAGGACAGCCAGGACTACACAGAGAAACCCTTTCTCAAGAAAAACCAGGCCCCCCCAAAACAAAACAAGCCCACAACATTTAATTAGCATAATCAACACTAAGTTTCATTAAGATGTTTTTTAAAATTTATTTTGTTGCTCTTCCCCTCCCCTGTCCCTATTTCCCTGATCATCCCCTTTCCATTTCACCCTCCTATCCTCCTTTCCCCTTCATGGTATGCACATCGCCTACTCCACCTCTCCCATCATGTCTCTTTCCCTTCGGTTATCTTCTCCCTAGCCTCATAGCCCACACCCTCCATCACCTCCACTGAGATACATACAGTTAGAAAGGATGCCGGACTGTGTACATGAGAGAGAACAGGCTATACTTGTCTTTCTGGGTCACCTTCACATAATATAATGCTTTACAAATTCATGATTTCTTTTTTCTGTAAATTCAATACTTCTGTGGCTAGGTGAAATTCCTTTGTGTATATATGACACATTTTCATTACCCATCCTTCCGTTGATGGACATCTGGACTAGTTCCTCTTCCTGGCTACAGTGAATATGGATGAGTAGGTATCTTTGTGGGAGAGCAGAGAGGCCTTTGGGCATATGCTGGGGAATGCTGTAGCTGGGTTGTATGGAAATATCATTTTTATTTTTATTGAGGAGCCTTCACACTGATCTGCATGATTACTGATAGTTCACAGTCCCACTGGCCGTAGATAAGGGCTCCTCTCTCTCCATCTTCACCAGCATTTATTGTTGTCCATTTTCTTGGTTTGACTTCTGACTGGAGCCTGCTTCTGGTTCTTACTGTGGTCATTTCTGTTTTATTTCTCACCTCTTTTACTTCTCAGTTATGATGAAGGGATTGGATTTCTTCCAGACACTGCCATATCACATGCTGCTCTACCACAGGTCCCTAAACAGTGGGTCAACTGGTCACAGCTTGGAACTTCTGAAACCATAAAGCTTGCTTTCTTTCTTTCTTTCTTTCTTTCTTTCTTTCTTTCTTTCTTTCTTTTTGTTTATTTTTTTTGTTGGTTTTTTTGTTTTTGTTTTGTTTTGTTTTTGGTATTTTTCGAGACAGGGTTTCTCTGTGTAGTCTTGGCTGTCCTGAAACTCACTCTGTAGACCAGGGTGGCCTCGAACTCAGAAATCCACCTGCCTCTGCCTCCCAAGTGCTGGGATTAAAGGCGTGCGCCACCACAGCTCAGCAAGCTTTCTTTCTTATAAGTTCATAGCCTCGGTCATTTTATCACCTTGCTGGGATGCTAACTAGCATACTTTATTTACCAATGCATATTTGCTCAAGTTTTCCATGTGCTTGTGCCATGTGTCCCCACATGACAACAGATACCATTTCTCATGGGACTGATCCCAATGATCTACCCCCTTTTCTGTTGCTGTGCTATTAAACACTATGAATTAAAGTAACATAGGGGAGGAACGTGTTAATATGGCTTCACATCCAGGTCATTACAGTCCATCACTGAGGGAAGTCAGAGCAGGAACTCAAATAAGAACTGCGGCAGAAACCATGGGGGAACACTACTGACTAGATCCCTCTCTGGTTCCCTCAGCTAACTTTTTTACACAGTCCCGGCCCACCTGCCTGGGACTGATGCTGGCCCACAGTGGTCTGCACCTTCCCACACTAATTAACTAATTAATTAATCAATTCACACATTAAAAATAATCTCTCACAGACACAGACACAGGCCAGTCTGATCAAGACAGTTCTACCAAGGTGCCCCTTTTCCAGGTGCGTCTAGGTTGGGTCAAGTTGACAGTAAAAACAGACCAAAGGCACCTGGTATCCATCAACTAAATTTGCATCCTCTCTCCGTGTATATAGTTTAAATCCATGAAACTTAAATTGACATCATTCAATAGAGTGTGTTTTCAAGCACTAAGACCAGAGATGGAGTTTTATTTTGGTCTTTACTCATTTTGTCTAGACTCATTGATCTCCTAGATGGCCTATGGTGTTCTGTTTTGACAACCTTATGTTGTGTAAGGTAGAAGTTAAATGTCAGGGTCGCCTTAATGAGATAAATAAATAAATAAATAATCCATGTAACCAGCATTTTGAAGGAAAACTGAATTAAATAAAAACAAATCCAGAATAGTATACAGTACACTAACAGAGGGCAAAGAGAAACAACTAAGTAGAAAACAAAGTCAACATCTTCACAGTAATACAATTAAATGATCAGCCTTTTAGACATTAGTATTATTGGTATTACTTATATAAAAATGTAAAAATGTTAGTAAGTATTTAAAAAGTCATTATGAATAATGTTTTCTCTTATCTTGCATGGTAGGGTCTATTTTATATCTTTTATTTCATTATAATATTGCCTTTTTTGTGTTTGACAGAGTTTTACTCACAGAGATCCATCTGCCTCTGCCTCATGTTTTACAGGGATTAAATGTGTGTGCCACCGTGCCTATCATGTCTAGTATTGCAGTATTTTAATGCAGCTGTTAATAGCCAAGAGTCAGTTTGGACTCTTAATGACCTGTGGCTATATCTGGAGACATTTCTGGTTCTATCACACCTTGGAAGAGGACTAAGGAAGGGAAGGTGCCACCCAACACTCATGGGGTAGATATAGAGATGTGCTCAAGCCCCACAATGCATACCACTGCATGATATCAAGAACTCATCTGTGTATGTATGTACTGCCAGCTGCATTGAAGTTGAGAAACATCATAAGACTTCTCTTGATTGCCAAGGAGCATGGAACCTTGCCTATAATGGCATGCCAACATTTCTTCCAAGAGCAGTGTTAGGCCTTATAAGGACCTTACCAAGTGAACCTAGTTTTCTGTATCATCGCACTTGAAGGACTGTTTTTCAAGTTGGTAGCACTGCTCAAGACCTGGGTCTTCTAGGCCTTTCAGGGTACTTTGAGGTTAAAACATTAGTGACTGCTTCTCTGACTGCTCATGAAAGCTGGCTGATTCATCACGCGGATGATTAGCTGTGTTGGTCAGAACTAATGAGCTTCGGGTGCCAGTAGCTGGTATTTGAGCTTAGTGGGGCATTGAGACTGCTGCATACTCAACTTCTTTCTGACCTGCCTGGGCCTCTGTTGCTTCAAAACCCAGCAGTGAGAAAACTGCTGAAATGGCTGTTTAGTTCCCATCAGGCTAATTACTTCTTTTCCCAAGATGAAGTCTATATTGGGGAAGGCTGGGGCATCAGAAGGCACAGGACATCCTGCTCACTGGGGCAGAGAGGAGCAGGCTGCTTTTGTATGCCTCAAAAGAAATCAGCTATTAGAAAGAATCTGAAAGCAGAACACACAACAGAAGGACTTCTAATGCCATCTGTAGGTCAGCCCAGCCAAGGAGCAGGTTCTGAGTAATGTGGAGAGGCAGGAGTTGGGGACATGTCATAGGTAGCTGCTGCTGTGAGGAAACAAAGGCCAAGAGTGGGTCACAGGAAACCTACAGAACTTTTCAAAATGATAGAGAGCTTACAATGGGTTGATCTGCTTTGGGACAGAGGTTTGAAACTATCACAGTAGCATGTAGAAATGATGTTCTGGTTTTATCATGAGCAAGAGAGTTCTTTTTAAGGTTGGTGGACAGATCTGTATATTCTTCTGCATTGTTGGCAGTAGTCAGTATATATTGGTTCTTCAGACATGCACTGGTTGGGAATGTTCCCAAGGGTTTCTATTGCTTCCCAGAGACACCATGACCAAAAGCAGGTTATGGAGGAAAGGGTTTATTTGGCTTATTCTTCCACATTCCTGTTAATCACTGAAGGAATTCCGAACAGGAGCTCAAGCAGGGCTGGAACCTGGATGCAGGAACTGATGTGGAAGCCATGGAGGCTGCTTACTGGCTTGCTCTCCAAGGCTTGCTCAGCCTGCTTTCTTATAGAACTCAGGACCACCAGGCCAGGGATGGCACCACTACAATAAACTGGGTCCTCCCCATCAATCACTAATTAAGAAAATGCCTTACAGACCTTCCATCAACCTGGTCTTATGGAGGCATTTTCCTAACCGAGGTTACACCCTCTGATGACTTCAGCTTGTGTCAAGTTGACATAAAACTAACCAGCACAGCAGGCCAGTTACTTTACATTGCCTGGCTCCGAACTTCTAAGATGTCAGTGTATGGTAAGACTGCTGGAAGCCCTAGATTTGTTTTCTCCAAAGCTTATTACAGATTTAAGAGGACTGAGAATGCTAGAGCTGTCCACAGTGAAGCTTGTTTCATCTTGACCTGTTTGCATGCAGTACCCATATCCTATTCTTCCTCAAGCACCCTGTTCTGTACACTAGGATATGGCTCTCAGATACTTTATATGCATACCATCATTTTGAATGCCTTCCAGATGGTTAAAAGTGTTTGTTGAAATTTAATGTAGAGAAATTGACCAAATCAAGTAAAAACAATAATTTTCATTATACTTCTGCTCTTGCCAAGAGTGAAACAATAACCATATCTTCTCTCAGACAGTTGGTGTGAGTAAATGAAATAGCTACACATTTTGGTATTTGGTTGTCTGTTGCTTATCTCAACTATCTGAGTTGTCTAAAAACCCACAAGACCAGCATCAAGGAGTTTATAGATCATAAGACAACCTGCTGTTACTAAAATTCACTGTCTTCATCTTCAGGACCACTACTAGTATCACCATCACCATCGCTCTCAGCATCTGAAACCCTTTTAACTTACATTTGGACAATATGGGCATTACCATGGCTTTTTCAGTTGGTATTAGGCATAGTCATGAGCTAAGTGACCCCACTCCCAGCTGGAGCCAATAGTATCTCCACAAAGGAGCTGGAAAAAAATAGTGATTAAGTAGCTCATTCACAAACCGTTAGCTCATCAGTGTTGAGACATGAGTAAAATCTGGCTATTCTATAGCTTTTGATGTACAATGTCAGTACTGTGTTCCTCAGACTGTTTTAAAACCAAGATAGCCACCAGGATTAGGACTTTTTTTCTTATCTTATCTTACAGATTTGGGATTTTAAAAACAGTTAAGGGAAAGAAATGTATCAAGACAGAGGTAGTAGCAATTCTGTTTCTCAGTGCTTGCATTCTTTGAAATTTGAGTGTTGGCCAGCAGTTGTCTTCTCTAGAGGCACCCATTGTTAGTAAGGCTGGGTGTTTCTGCCTGTATTTCATTAAGCTTATAGTAATAAAACCTCAGTATACCAATTACTCATGTCTCAAACAATGCTTCCTGACATAACCAAAAACCTCAGACAGGCAACAGCTACTCATTAAGCAGATCTGTGGCATTTAGCTAACACACGCTACCTTAGAATCTCAGCTAGTCTGGCTCATGTGGTCACCAGTGGATCAAACAGATGGCTCGATGATTTTGGTTGAACTCACACGTCTGGGAATCAGCTGCCGAAGGCTGACCTAAAGAGACTTTAGCTGTGGCAGCAGAGGTGGATCAACTTCACTTCATCTTTCATTCCCTAGAAGCTAGTCTATGCATATCCTAATAGTAAAGGCAGAGTACTGGAATTTGCAGCAAAAAATTGGAAAGGAGCTGAAAAGTATTACATTATTCCCTTTGTGTGCAACTGGGCTGATTGTATTTCCTCACTATTGTGAATAGAATAGGAATAAACATGCATCTGTGATTATCTTTGTAGTGTACACCCAGCAGTGGTATAGCTGTGTCATATGGTAATCCTGTTTTAACCTTTGAGGAACATTCAAAATTATTTCCATAATTGTACTAATGTATGCTTCCACTAGCAGTGAGTAAATGTTCCTCTATGTTCATAACCTCTCCAACATTTGTTGTCAGACTCCTGATGATAGCCTCTTTGACTGGGGTTAAGGTGGCATCTCTGATGTTAATTTTCATATCACTAATGACTAGACGCTTATTGGTCATTTGTGGCTCTTCATTTCATTATCCCATGCGTTGATGGGCAGTTCTGTTTAGTGTGGAAGTATCTCTGCTGCCAGAAGTAATCTACAGATTCAAGACATTCCCTAGGATAATTTCAAATACATTTGTCCTGGTTTCATTTACTCTTGACATGAAAAAAACTATGACCAAAAAGTAATCTAGGAAGGAGAAGGTTCATTTAGTCTATTAAGTTACAGTTCATCATCAGGGGAGGCCAGGGCAGGAATTCAAGGCAAGAACTAAAGCAGAGACCATACCCAGAGAACTCTGTTCACTGGCTTGCTCAGCCTGCTTTTTATATAACTCAGGACCTCCTGCCCAGAGGTGGCTTTGTTCCATAGTGGGCTGAGACCCCTCACATCAAGCATCAATCAAGAAAATGCCCACAGGTCAATTTTATGGAGGCAATTCCTCAGGTGAGGTCTCTCTTCTTAGATGACTCTAGTTAATGTCAACTTGACTGACAAACCAGCATAACGTTTCTCACAGAACCAGAAAAACCATTCCAAGAATGCAGCCTAAGCAATCCGAGAGAGAAAGAACAGTACTTGGAGATTTCACAAGAGCTGACTGCGAATTTTACTGCAGAGCTACAGTGGCAAGGACAGCCTGGTACTAGCATAAAAAAAGAGGCCTGCAGACCAGTAGAGTAGAACACCTAGAAATGAAATAAATCCACACCGCTGTGACCACCTAGCTCTTAGTCAAGGTGTCAAAAATATGCAGTGGACAAAAAACAGCCTATTTTACAAGTGGTGCTGGCAAATCTAGGTACCAACCACTGAAAGATGAAATTCGATGCTTATCTCTAACCCTGAACAAGAATCAACTCCAAATGGATCAAAGACCTTAACTGATATCCTAAAACACTGAAGCCTCTAAAGGCCAACTTAGGGGATACACATTAAGGTATACATTATAGGCAAGGACTTTGGGAACAGGACTCCATTTGGACTGTATCAAAAACACAAAGCTTTCTGTATAAGCAAGGATAGTACCAGAAGAGCAACCAGAATGAGGGAGAATCTCTGTTATGTACACCTCAGCCAGGGAGCTAATATCCAGGATGTACAAAGAACTACACAAATTAAACACCCAAAGAGTAGCCTGGCATTATTTTGCAGGTCTGTCTAAATCATCGAAAACAGATATAACTCAATCTTTTCATCCCTGGAAATACTTTGTTATATGCTTTCACCACAATGTGTTCATTAAAAAAAAAAATTCCATAACTGTAGTCTTAGCAAAAAATGATTAGTATGCTTCCGGTGTTGGGGAATGCATTACCAGTGCTACTTTGGACAATCTTCTACATGAGGAGGATGGGTGTATTTGAACTTGTATTTCTTTCATTTATTCCTCTCTCAGCAGGAATGCTTCTATCTCTTCCACCTCTATGTTTTCAAACCCTTTCTTCAAAATGTTCTGTTTCTCAGTTGGCCTGATGAACCACTGTGGAAAGCTTCTGATAAATGAATTTTAGGTACTAAGGGGGAGATGGCCCCTTGCTCGTGCCTGCAGAGCCTCTGTTTCGTAGTTCCTGTGGAGGGTTTGAAGGCCACTCGTGGTGCCATTGTCATCAGCAGCCCATTCTCTGCTCTCACAGCTCTGCTTGGTCAACTTCCTCTAAATCCCTTAGGTGGAACCAACGTTCTCTGGATAGAAAACCATGCACAGTGTGGCCATTCTGCTACTGAAACGTATTTATCACATTGTCTGCCCCCTCTATGGGGGCACGTTTCTTGAAGGCAGGAATGCTGTAGTCCCAGCAGCTCTATTTTCTAATAAGATATTTGGTCCAAGCAAATTCACCATGATGTTTGTTAAATTAAAATCTTCGTTGAGAACAAAGCTGTTGTGCATACAGTAATAATTCAACACAAATTGACCTACTGAGCCATTCAGTGTGTATTTGTTAGACTATGCAGTGAGTTACATATAAATTCCCCCACATACAATGCTCCTACTTAAGAGGGTTTTTTTTTGTCTTTATGATGTTTTAAAGAAATAAGTTTTCAGTGAGAAAACCTATTTTAAGTTTGGAGTTTTGGTATTCTTCCTGGTCTGGAGATACTCACAAAGCATTCCAATGATGCTGGACATGAGACCTGAGCCACAGCTCCCAGCCAGCCACAAAGTTGAAAAGACTGTAGTAAATGCAAGTGCTGACATGAGGGGCAAATGATACAGTCACACTCTGCCCTGGGGAAAGGTGTACCAACACACTGCATAACACTCTACTTATTCCATAAACTTAAACATAGAATTGAACTGATGATCTTTCTCCTTGCTATCTAGCATGGCAAAAAAAAACTCATATTAACCTCAAAACAAAAGTTTCTGACAGTTATTTTTATAATTGCTGAAAACTGGGACTAAATTAAATACTGAAAACCGGAACCTAATTAAATGTCCCCTGATAGGTGTATAGAGAAACTGCAGCACATCTACACAGCAGAATACTACTCAGCCATAAAAGAACTGCTCTATTGATGTGTGCACCAGCTCAAACTGGATCTCAACACATGGAAGCACTGTGAAATGAGCCAATCACAGAAGGCCATAGACCGTGTGATTCCAGTTGCATACTATTCTCAGAAGGGCAGGCTACAGTGACTGAGACCAGATCTAGATGGAGAGCTGCAGGTTGGAGGAGAGCAGGATGATAAAGCAATTCACCATAGCTGATTGATGAGACATTTTTATGGTCTGATCATGGATAGTTATGCAAACCTATCACATAACACTCTTATAGAGTGGAACTCCTCAAGTGTATGTTGTTATACATTAGTTTAAATATAAAACAAAACTTTGCTTGGGAACATAAAATCAAATAAGTATGGACAAAAGCTGATTAATTTCCCTAAACTGATCGACATAGGGTGCAGAGAATGTCCTTGCTTTCTAAACCAACCACTGCATTTTATGAAATCCTGGTTTGAGTGTACAGGCAGAAGGGACAAGGCTTTATATAAATATTTTCCTAATTCTCCAGCCTGTGTGGAGGAGACCACACTCCAAAAAGTTTATGCAAGAGTAAGGTAGGTAGGAAACTTCATGTGTTAGGTTTGAGACTGTGGAGATGTGACAATTAAGAGGATTCTGCAAAGAACAAAGTCAACACGAAAGAGAAAATGCCTGATGGACAAGAATGGCCAGAGAGAAATGCAGCAAACAGCAGTGTGGTGGCACATCGGTACTGGATACGGTTATAGCTGCCTGTTTAGTTACAATTTAAAAAGAAGACTTTGAATCCCAGCTCAAGCATGGAATGAGGGACAGAAAGATTGGAAGAGATGTGGAGGACACACACACACACAGATGCACACAGACACACACACACGTGCACATGCACACAGACACACACACATGCACATGCACACACACATGCACACGTACATGCACACAGACACACACATGCACACAGACACACACACACATGCACACGGACATGTGCACAGACACACACACACGTGCACATGCAGATGCACACAGACACACACACACATGCACACACACATGTGCACAGACACACACACATGCACATGCACATGTGCACACACACATGCACACGTACATGCACACAGACACACACATCCACACACACATGCACACAGACACTCACATACACATGCGCATGCCCACGTACATGCACACAGACACACACATGCACA
>NW_022196911.1:59721903-59736811 GCF_008632895.1 Mastomys coucha
CATGCACACACACATGCACACAGACACACACATGCACACACACATGCACACAGACACACACATGCACATGCGCACAGACACACACACACACATGCACACGCACATGTGCCCAGGACACACACACAGATAGGGGTCATATAAGGTGGAGGTTTGGGCTCAGACCTTTAGATCACTGGCTTCTCTTCCAGAGGATGCAGGTTTGATTTCCAGCACCTACATGATGGTTCACAACTAGCCGTAACTACAGTCTCAGGGGTATCTGACATCCTCTACTGACCTTTGCAGGCACCAGGCATACACACAGTACACACATACATGCAGACAAAATAACCTTAGATGTAAATCAGAAAAAGACATGGAAGTAGGAAGTGGTATAGATGGAGAAAGTGGGAAAGGCATGTACAGGGAACTGAAGATGAATGAATAGGTCCATAACACATTGCATGCATGTATACAACTTTTTAAAAGTCAACATAATTGAGAAAATATTTTTAAAGGTCTCCTTAAAAAGCAGTTGTGTTCCCTCAGTCTCAGCACAGTGCCTAAAAGGCTTTGTCCCTGAGTTTGGGTCCAGTGCACAGATGGGAGGTGTTTGGGACATCTCTGCTGTGGCAGAGGAGCATAGCATGTGAATCGCTTCGCCTGCAGGGTCTGTTCCTGACAGCCCTCAGGTTTATTTGGCACCAAGGGTCTTGTCTCTCTGCCTCATTTTTCTTCCTAATGACTTCCCAGGGTCCTGTCCATGCTCTCCGGGTCCACCTTTCTCATCTCCAAGTCCCCAGACAGGGGTACCACTGAAGGCTCACATACCACATGTCTAAACATTTAAAAAGTTATAAATCAAGCTAATACACTGTTAGATGAAATGTGCTTTTTCCCTTTACTTTGACAAATATTTCTTGGTAACAATAAAACAGAAAAATAAGCTTAAAACCTATTGTTTTCGTATGTCTAAAAGTTGGCAAACCACCAAAGATGACTCAATTTAATTATTATTGCTCATTTGGGATTTGCTGTGGATGGGCCAGCAGCCTTTGGATGAGCCATAAAATAAAGATATACACAAATCATGACCTATGACACTCACACACTAAGATTTATTTTTCAACCCTTAACTTCAGTAAATACTAATTATGTTGCAATTAATATTCCTCATATTAATTTTATTCTATTGACAGTAACGGTCTCAATCACAGACTGAGAAGTGCTTTCTGGAAAGTTCCAGATAGTAAATATTTTAGAGCCACACGCCACATGTTTTCTTCCCCTTTCTATGTGCAGCTCAAAAGCTGAGTCGACTGTAAGAAAATAGGTATGCTGTATACTAGCAATGGGTACATGTAGGCAGGAGGGTCAGATGTTAAAGGTCATCCGAGGCTACATACTACATTAGAGCCTCTCAAAAACAATTAAAACAAAAGAACAGGGAAAAAATAAATGAAAAAGAGAAAAGAAAAATGAAAATAGGTATGGCTATTTCCACAAAAGTTTGAGAATTAAAAAAATAAAAAGCTAATTATCACCATTACCTTTACATTATCACCAGACATCTTTATGGCCGCAGAAGGAAACCTCATACCTGTTAAGCAGTCACTCACTGCCCCCTCCTCTCTCAGCCCCTAGCACTGTGGGATGCTTGTTATTTGTATTTTACACAGATAGAATCAGAAAGTTGAAAAAAAATGTTGGTTTGAAGTATGGAGTTTAGTTTGGCGGTCATAGATATAAAGAATTTTTGAAATGTGGAAATTATAATATACTCTGATAAAAATGTAAATTAAAGTGGAATGTAGAACTTAAAAACCAAGTTTGCCAGAAATTTTCATGTGTCTTAATTTAAATGTTATCTGTCAGAGAACGAGAGCCACCAGAAGACTGCAGTTGGCCACGAGGCCCATGACAACCTGTTGCAAGCAGCACTCCTGGCCTCTGTGAGAAGCAAGCTTCTGTCCTCATGTGTAAATGCTTTGTGTTCACAGTGAGTGTGAGCTCCTTCAGTCACAAACTGGATCAGGAAGGGCAAATCACACACACGCATGCATGCACGCACACACACATACACACACATGCACACACACACACACACACACACACACACACACACACACACACACAGCAGCTGCAAGTCCTAACGAGCAGGAAACCTCTGCTTTGTCTTGTTCCCTTGGCTGACTTCTCGTCCTACTCAAATCATTCCCCAAATCAGAAGCACATTCATCCATCTCCAGCGCTGGCAACAGTGCACCCTGTGCATGCTCTTGGGATGCAGGAATTTTGTTACAAAAACTTTGGGAAAGAGATCTGGAGAAGCATTTCCCTGGTGCCTGAATGATGTTAGTGATGAGAGACCGTGTTTAGGACTATGTGTTGCACTGTATTGCTTACTGGTGTGATGGCTTCTACTGTAAGTATGTACATTTGAAGGAGAGACTCATGTGCCTTTCTGAACTGTTTGAGTGAACAACAGAGCCCTCTTTCTGGGTTCCCTTCCACAGATGGCTTTACCCCTTCTTAGTGGCAAATGCCCCACCATGTTGATGAACACTCAACTCCTTGCAGTCCTCAAGTTTGGTGGTAGCCTCATACCATAACTCTGTTATGCTGGATCTTTACCATGTCATGTTGTAGAGCAGGGCTATGACAAATGTTTGGCCTTATTTTTTTTGTACTGTTTCAGCATTACATTCATATTGATTTTTATTGCTTAAAAATCAAGGCAACTGAGAGCCATGCCCAGGACATGAAGATCAATTGAACAAAGAGTATCCAGGGAGTCCAGGCCACCAGCTCCCCACCAGCATTGTAGCTTTAAGCACTTTGCCTGTCCCAAACTTAAAAGGCCTGCAGGGAGAGGTGGGGGAAGAGATGAAGAAACCAAAGCCCACCACTGCCAAAATGGAGCAAAGAGACTGAATGACTCCCTGTGGCCTCAGATTTACACTGCTCCTGCCTTAATAGTTTGTCCCCTCTACCAGCTTGATGTTGTTTCTTGCCAAGTCATGGATGAGCAGCCTGCCTTATCTCCATCCCTACACATGCACGGGCCTGACAAGTCTAGGTTGACGAGGCAGACTTGCTGAAGACTCTGCCCACAGTAACACAGCAGGTCCTCCAACCCATCATTTATGAAACTCCTGTCAGGAGCCAGGAGAAGCTCAGAGGGAGTTGCCAAGGCAGTCTCTGAGGACCCAAGTGTTTATCCAAGTTGGCCCATGGTCTCCACGCTTTCATTAAAAATTCTACTTTCTTCTTCTAAGTAGTTGACTTAAGTAGCTAAAGCTCCAGGTAAGCCGAAGAGAGCTGGATCTAATCTACCTTTAACAAGGACCCATGTTTAACAAATCTTCCTGGTTAGGGAATGTCCCCCTCTGTTGTTGGGCTGTGTTTTAGTTATAGCTGTCTCGAGTTGGCATGTGCTCGTGGCAAATGCCAACAAATTTTCCTCTTCAGGAACCAACATTAGAATGGCTATGCTCTTGGGCACAGTCTCTTTTAGAATTAAGACAAAGTGAAGTACGATAGAATAGTGAACTAAGGGTTAAGAGACACAGGCTCTCAGCCAGCTTTGTGTCATGGAAACTGTAGAACTGAGTGTGATGGGAAGTCTCTGGGGAATTTAGGGGATTTCTCGGGGTGCCCCACCCCAACTCTACAATTCCATGATGCTTCTCAGGAGACAGCATTGGAGAATTTGAACGATTTGTCCCTTTTTTTCCTGTATCTGGATCTCTGCTGTCTATCTATAATCTCTTGGTTTGTCTTGTCTCTCTGTCTGTCTGTTAGTTGCTCATAAGCAAGCAAACCCCTCAGGGCTTGTGAATTTCCAGAGTTGGTTCTGGTGACCATGTGATATGCTGCTGGTTTATTTCTGGGACTTGTCTCCATTTTAACTACATTAAATGTGGTTTTGTAAGACTCATATTCTGTTCTGATTTTAGATGTTCCTAACTTTAAAAAAAAAATACACAGACTTCATTCAAGAAATACACAGACTTATTCAAGAACTTTTAACTTGACTTGTTCAGTCATTTGGCTAAAATGAGCATGCAAGTTCCTGTCTAAGACTGGGGGTGGGTGTAAGTTTTCTTGAATCGTTGTACTTCTGAGCATCACATCATCTTGACCGTACTTCAGGTGAAGTAAAGCTTAGCTGAGTATAAAAGTGATTTTCTTTTCTTTTAAACTTTTATGGTGATTGGGCACTTAATACTAAATGTAGTCTACAGCTCCATCCTTAACTCTTTCCCCCAGTGGCAGCCTAACTGGGGTTTCCCTTTCTCCATGCATGCCTCTGAGAGTCTTTATTCCCAAACTCTAACACACTTGCTAGCGTTCGCCCAGGTGGATCCCTGCTAGGGTGGGAGACAGCAACTCGGAGTAAGAGCTGCAGGCAAGGTGGAGCCGTATAAGAAAACCCTGTCTCAGAGATGGCTTTAACCCTCTATGGAGGGGCAAAGTGACATATCCCTACCCTTCCATGTGGTTCCTTAGATACTGACGGTCTTACCGACAGACAGAGGAGCGCTTGGTCCCATGAGTCAGCTAGCACTCTGGAGTAGCATTTGTGACAACATAGACAGAGGTGGAAAGGTCATTCTGAAGCTAAGATTTATCCGTGAAGGAGGCTTTAGTGAAGTTCAACATGGAGTTCAGCGGGGGACGGTGAAACCTGCGGGAATCTCATCTAGTTTTAGATCACGGGTCCTCAACCTTCCCAATGTCTGTGACCCTTGAATACGGTTCATGCTGTGGTGATCCCTCGGTCTATTCTATTCTATGCTAATATTCTATGAAGTATTCTATTGCTACTTCATAATTGTAATCTTGCTACTGTTATGAGTCATAGGGTAAATATCTGACATGTGTGATATCTGATATGTGACCTCTGTGTGGGTCGAGATCCACACTTTGAGAACTGCTGTTTTAGATCATCAGTGACTGATTGGATGACAATACGATGACAAGGTTAACTGGGAGATCCTCAGTGATCAAGAGTCTCTTTTTAAGCATGGGGTCTAAGATAGCTCTTGCCCTCTGCTTTCAAGGTGTTTTTTGTTTGTTTGTTTGTTTGTGTTTTTGTAGATGACCATAGATGTACATTCTGCCTTTCCCAAGCTTCTCCAAATGAGCAATCAAGAAACCTAGACTTTATGTACCTCCCCTGGAGTTTTGTTCTTAAAATAAACTCTGGTGCCTGATGAATCATGAATCCAGGGACAGTCAGAATCACTTTCCATTCCTGTGTGTCCTTTGATCATTTAGAGTCTTGGAAGACGCTGACGGTCCACAGCACCGGAAAGTATCCCAGACTCTCAACTGAACATTGAACTCCTCTCACTATGATTATTAGAGTGGTCCATACACGTTTGTTCAGTGTGGGAGCTGGTTCATCACATCAGTCTCCCTCTCTCCCTCAGAAGCCAACTCAAACATCAGCAGAAGGAGTTTCCTGTCCAGAGTCACGAGTCCCTGTTTGAGAGGGGTCTCACATCACAGCAGCAGGAAAAGAAATATTAACATGAGCAAACCTTGGCCCCAGAGACAGCAAGCTGACAGCTCTCGATGGAATGTGGTTTCCTCCCTTCCAGACACACGGTTAGGCATCTCCAGGGACTACCTGCAGACATTGGCCATCCAGAGAGAAAGCCCTGGCTGGCGTACTTGGCTGCTGGAGGCTTGCGGAAACAGACACAGGAGACAGACTGAGAGCATGCACATGCAAACTGACCAGATTTATCGATCCCCCAAGGTAAATTGCCCTTGAGTTGCAACTCCGCACTTCCCCTTGCAGCTATGCTTCCCTTGTAGAGACATCTTTTGGAACAGGCAGCTTACATGCCAAGACGAGTGTGTGTGTGTGTGTGGGGGGGAGTAAATACATGTAATAATTAAACATTTAATCACAATGTCCAAAATGGCGAGTGCCACTGATAAAAGGAGTCACGCCGATGCTGCCTGGGTATTTGGAAGGGTTGATAGAACATGTAGAATTTTATTCTGTTCCTGGGAGTCATAACTATCGCTGGGCAGACCATGTTGCCTCGCTCTATCTTTGGAAATGAAAATTCACATTCTTCGCTGCTCCAGTGGTTGTGAGACCAGAGTGAGGATTCTTTCACTCCAGTCGGTGGTAAGTGGTTCATAAGTGTCCATTGTCTTTGTTCTTGTAAGGTTCTTCCCAGGACCTAAGCTTGAATCTTGACTGCCCCCGGATCTGTTACTTGTAACACAACCGGATCTGTGAACTTCATCTGATTTCGAGAAAGCGTTGGATAGATGCAGGTCTCCTCTGTCACAAACTTGTTTTTATCAAATGCAAGAATGTACTCCACTCTCAATTCCCTGCTCTTTCTCTTCCCACTCTTCAGAACATTAAGTTAGCCAAATTAGTGTCCTCAGCCATACATGGACTCAATTGTGTTTTGCTGAATGGAGGCACAAAAGTTACAGTGACTTGCCTAACATCACACAGCTGATTAGTGACAGAAAGTGGCTGAAATCTGTATCGTTTCTCTCTGCTCTGAGTTTCCTATGAAGCCATACGGACTGTCTTCACAGGACTTCGAAACAGCCACATTTCAGAGCAACACCAATGCTGTGTCTCGCTCTGGGTTCTTGGGAAGAAATAACCCCTTTTTACAAGTAATTCAAACGCCAGTAAACAGAGAACTACACACGTGTTTCTATTTTCTTGTGAGGAAAGGATTCCCGCCCCCACCTAACTTGCTAGTTTGTAAAGTCTCCATTATTTCTTCCTTTAAGCCTTTGTAATCCTCTTTGGAAACACTCACGTCATACCATGTAAATCATCTACAGTATCCTCGTGCTCCTGCTCTGAACATGGCTTTGACTCTCCCTTCCTCTGTCCTTCTCATGTTGACACTTGGATTACATCGGAAGAGCTTTCTAGAGCATTCGCCCACCTGACCACACCTGCACAGTCATTTGCATGTCTTTGATTATGTTCTCATCTTGTCAGTCTAACCCAACCTTCCTAATGCTGAGACCCTTTGCTACAGTGCCTCATGTTGTGGTGACCCCCAACCAGAACATGACTTTTGTTGCTACTTCATAACTGTAGTTTTGCTACTGTTATGAATCGTAATGAAAATATCTGTTTTCCACTGGTCTCAGGTGTCCCCTGAGAAAGGGTGCTTAGACCCCCCATGGTGAGCCATTCATGGCACACAGGGTGAGAACCACTGATCTAAGGCATATGACTGCCCAGTTCATGTAGGCAGACAAGTACTTCATCTCACTGTCTTGAGTCCTGAGCCTAGGCCTTTCTGAATCTTCTATGGTGCTCTGGATCACTCTGTTGGGATCTCATTTTTTTTCCAATGGTTGCCCAAGCTGTTATTTTAAGTCCTTGTTTGGAGATTCCCTTTCTAAACCCTTTTCATTGCTGGCTTTTTATCTGATGCAATAGGAAGAAACAAGTCCTGAGTACAAAGAGGACCGCTTATTACCATCTAGGTGGTATTATCATCAGTATACATTTAGTATTATATTAGTGTTAATTATTATTATATAAAACATATTAGTAAGATTTAATTGTATTTGAGGAGGCCATAGGTCCATTTTATCTCTCTTACAGATCTTCAATGGTAAAATGAGAATGTTATTTCTAAAGCATTTTGCAAGCGCCGCTTACAAAACTATCATCAGATAACTCCTCCCCACAGGCCAGATTCTTTATCCCCTTCCCGGTGGCAATGCCCATCTCTGTGCCCCAGATGTGAGAATAGGCATCCATGCGTAGGATAAAGGTTATAAAGCTCCTGTTCTTACAGTTTATCTGGGGCAAGAGAAAAGTGCTCATGGGTGGGGCCCAGGAATCCTAGATAGGTGAACCCCACTTTTCTTCTGTCACCTACATTTCTACGATTCGGAGATATGCCGGGTTTGGCAAAGGGATTTTTGTTTTGTTTGGGCTTTATGAAACACATGCTTTCCTTGGAGCCTCATGGGAAACTAGCCATTTATTTTTTATAAGTGTAGTAAAATATTTATTCAGCTATAACTTAAATACATAAAACCGCACAAATTGGAGTGTACAGCTCCACAACAGGTTTACACAAAGTGGATACACTGCAGGAGGGGCGTCGGGACAGGTGGACTCCTTCTCTTTAGAAGCTTTTGCCCTTCCTTCCCCAAACTGACTCCCCATGGGCAACAGCTGTTTCGATGTATCAGTCAGGTACAGGAGTTTCTTATTTGTTTTGTTTTGTTTTTGTTTGTTTAATCCTTGTGTGTGTGTGTGTGTGTGTGTGTGTGTGTGTGCAAATGCATATGCAGTTGTGAGGAGAGCCACACACAAGAATGTGGAGGCTCACTTTTTTTTTTCAGACAGGGTCTCTCACTGAACTCACTGATTGGCTGAACATGCTGGCCTTTGGGCCCCAGGGATGCTCTTGTCTCTGCCTCCCCAGTGCCAGGGTAACAGACACACAGGGTTACAGTGCTGTGTCTGACATTTTGTGTAGTTCTGGGGATCTGAACTCAGGTCATCATGCTTCTGGTGAGCACTTTGACATCTTCCAAACTCTGATCACCAACTTTTCATGGAGGATGCTGTTTTAGTTATTTTTCTGTTGCTGTGATAATATACCATGGCCAAGGTAATTTGTAGAAAGAAAGATTTATTTTGGGCTGATGGATCCAGAGGGATGTTTACGAGTCTGTCACCGTCACAGAGAAGAGGCAGGCCTGCAAGCACCATGCATCTGTGTCGGCAAGAACACTAAGAACTCACATTTCAAACCATCAGGAAACCAAGAGAGCAAATTTGAAATGGAGCAGGCCTTTAAACTCTCAAACTCCACTTCAGTGACGGACTTCCACCACCCAAAGCCATATCTTCTAAACCCCCACCAACACCAACTGAGGATCAAGTATTCAAGTGTCAGAGATTCTAGGGGACACTCTCACTTAAACCACCACAGTGGTCACATGGCAGATGCAGTGCTAGGACTGGCTGAGTTGATAAGAGTTCTTTGTGAGACTCATATACAAGCAGGTGTGATTGGCATATATGAACCTGTCCATTCTGATTGTGCTGTGTTGGGTGTATATGTTGGGTGTGTTCTGGTTTTGATGAGCATTTGAGTACCTTGAATTTGTGACCAGGGATGGACAGCTGTGCACTATCACTAGTTGCTGGGATATGCATTTCGCTCTCATAAATGGTGCCAACCACAGAGTCACTGTGGCTACTTGCACTCCGCCAGCAAGATTCTAGTTGCTGCATACCCTTACCCACACTGGGAAAACCTCAGTCACTTTTATTCTAGTTGTATGGGAGGATGAGTCAGGTTGTGGTATTGATACAGGGTTTTAATTTTCATTTCCCTGATAAATAATCAATCCTAATAACTTCTCAAGAATTAAACATCTTAATACTATGTTTTTATGAAATTGTTATTCAAGGCTTTTGCATATTTTTCTTTAATTCTGTTTATTTATTTATTTATTCATTTAAATCACTGACTAGTAGGAGTTCTTTATATATTACAGATATGGCTCTTGATAGACATACAGTTTGTAAACATTTTCTCTCATGCTAGGGTTTGTCTCTTTAACCACTTGATGGTATCGTTTGACTAACGTCTTTACTTTTTGTTTACTCCAATTTGTGATTTTATTAATTTGTTTCTTCAGTTCATTCTAAACATTTTCCTCCTTCAGAATCATTAGGCTCTATTCTTGTAAAATTTCAGCATGCTTATATCTATAAGCAATATAGGATTTGTTCTTATGTACTTATAAAAGGTGATCAGGCAAGGTCGAATAAATACAATTTAATAAAAACAAATAGGAAAGTATTTATCCATCCATCCACCTTCCTACCCCCTCACCCATCCAACCACCAATCTATGATCCATCCATCTATCCATCCATCCATCCATCCATCCATCTGTCCATTCATCCTTTCATCCATCCATACATCCATTCATCCATCCATCTGTCCATTCATTAATTCATTTGAAGCTACTTCTGGAGAAAGGTTGGTACCAGATACGCAGGGAAGACAGGACAATGGGAATCCAGGGAAAAATGGGCTTATAGTGGTAAGAATGCCTGAATACATGGATCCTTTTGTACCTTCTTATTTAGAATAGAAGCATACCAAATACAGTAGCCGAAGTGGCCTGTGCAGCTCTCTCTGGATGATTCTCCCAGTAACAGAGGTGTCTGTATGCAATGGTGAAGCACTGGCCACCTAATCCAAGGGGGCATCCTGATTCTTACACTATCCCAGAGGCCCAACCCAACTGTAAGTGTGGTATGTACCCTGCTCAATGGGGAGAGAGAAAGCCCTCCAGGTCATTCTAGCACTTGCACCAGAAACTATGGTCTTGACCATTGACTTTGGTAGAAAAGAACACTCAATTTAGCTTGCCTGCCCTGGCTTGTTTGGCACTAGCATTTCCTATAGTGTAGACAGCTACAGAAACAGCTGTAGACCCACAGAGATTACCCAGTGACAGATCAGCTCCAAAGTGTTGGTGGCATGACGTCTGAAGCAGACACAAACTTTGATGAACAGTTCTTTCTGATAACTGAATCCACTTAAAGACTGTGTTCACCTCTCCCAAAAGAGTCAGTCCGTGTCTCTCCAAAGCCAGTGACCAGCTCATGACATTCAAGCCAGGCATCCTTAATGTCTGTATTCACTGGGGCAATGCTGGATACCCCAGAGTCATGACAGAAAAGGCATCTCTGGTTTTATCTGGGGTTCTGTTTTCCGGACTGAGGGGGTCCTCCTGCCATTGGGAATCAGATCACTGGCCACCACTCCCTTCAGAGCAATGCTTGGTACACACACTGGAGCAGAGCCACTCTGGCAGTCCTTTACAGGCCAGATTCCTTAGCCATTTGCCTTGACTTCTCTGTTGAAATAAAAAACTGAGCTTAGGTAAATCAAGTCACACTTTGTCTTCTCCCTTCCCCCTCCCTATCACCAGTTAGAAGGTATACACCACAAACCTCATTTTCTGATTTCAAATCAGCTCTACAAATGGTCAAACTTTATTTTATTTCCCTTTGGTCTAGCAAGATGAAAATGAAACCACAGCCCCCGTGAGTATTTAGCTCCAGAGCTTAGTCATCTTTAAGCCAAAAGACGTAATCTAGCTAGATCCATCCCTCAAAGCCTTTGTTCATTCTTGAGTACTTTCAAACCTGCTATAAACTGTGCTCAGCATAAAGTGAGCTATCTCTGTGTCCTTATGTTTAAGGGTATTAACTACATACACATTGTGCAATCAGTCTCCAGAACTCTTGATCTTGGATTGTTATCCATGGTGTAAGGAATTCTCTCCTCTCACAGAACCAGTCGGATTTCCCCATCCCATGGTGACAGGAGGGGAAATAAGGAAGACTTTCCTAGGAAGTCCAGTTTTGGCTGTCTCCTTTCAAGCACTTATTTAAAATAGACTTTTAAAATATGGATTCTTTTTCTGAGGTTTAGTAGCGTTTGTTTTGGCCAAGCACAATCTGAAGCTTCAATCTCTGAGAAAGGCTCCTAGGGGTCTATTTGCTCCCAGAGACAAGCCAGCCAGGAACTCCCAAGAGCAGTCTGCTCTCTTTTTCAGATTCCAGGCAAAATGTGAAGTAAACTAGTTGTAACTTAGAGATTATAGACAAGGAGACAGGAATCTGCCCCTGTGTTTTTAAGTCAACACATATCCCTTTACCCCTCCAAGAGTATTTGGTGTTTGCTTAAAGCCCAACATTTTCCCATAAATTTGATGAAATTTCTTTTACTGGGAGATTCCAACCAGCTCTGGCAAGGTTTCCTGGTTTGTGGTGTACAAGGGCATCTTAAGTTCTGGAAGCGCTTGGTCTAGCTGACTCCTCAGAGTCTTTGGCATGCACAGGTGAGGAAGGGCAATGGGCATCTCAGGTATGTTATGCCCATTTCCAGCTGTGCTCACCTACACCTGGATCTTAAGGTATATTCAAGAGATGGTTAATATGATACAGCAATATATAAAATAAATTGAAAAGTTCTTTCAGAGTTAAAAATAGGAGTTGAGCATCTTAGATCATCCCCCCCTTAAAGAAGAGTAAAGTCACTTGATTAAAATTTCCAAAGTAACAATCATGGGAGGAAAGCACCATTGTATAAGCTGAAGCATTCTTAGCACTAGGCACACAAGGCTGAGGAATGTGAGCCAGAAACAACCCACATGAGAGCACAAATACTTGCAAAGTAATTGAGAGGCTGTCTGCCAGTTGGCTTTAAAACAATCCAGTTGGCATAGTTAGGGAGTAGATGGGACAGAGTAGAGATGGGGAAGCTCGTAAATGAAACTGGCCATTGTCATGCATTCCTGGAGGGAATATGATGTGCATGAGAGTTACTTGACATGTTTTTGTCTTTTATATTTGACATTTCCCACTTACTGTCTACTTAGCAAGCAAAGAAGATGGGGAAGGTGTTAAGAAGCCAACAAAGACAGCATCCAACACTGAAAGTGCTCACATGGTACTGAATGTGTGCTAAAAGTGCACACATCTGAATGCAAAATAAGTACTACCAAATTAGGGAAGCAGGATGGATAGCTGTTAAAACTAAAAATAAATACAGTCCTGGATGATGCTTGCATCAAAAGAAAAAGCAGAACTCTTCAGGGTAGCTGATAGGTATTCATGAGGAATGGCTAGAATCCTGGTACTTAAGAAAGTCCATAGAGTCCTACTTGTAAAAAGAAGTGTCTTTATGGCTTGAGAAGACAAATTGGAAGTAAAAAAAAAAAGCAATCAAACCCATTGTAAGGGACCAACAAAGCATGGCCTCAAGGGAGGCATTTTTAAAAAGTTAAAATGCAAATCTGTGAATTAGAAAAGGGGGCATACCCAAGAAGGAATAAAGAAAGGCAGAATGCAGGAACTGTAGTTGAAAATGGAGATGTAGCTTGGAGAACTCACTACATAGTTTTCAGAAGAATGATAATTGCCCCAAATCAACACAAGACAAGACAGTGTTAGAGCAACAAAGTGACCATCCTGGGAAAGAGGCGAGCACCCAGAGATCATACTACCCTTTCTGTCCACAACACATACATTATGAGCCCTAGGTGGAAGTGACTTCAAGCAAATGCTGAAGGAAAAGAAAAGAAACTAAGACATTTAGAGCATGATAATCAGGACTTTTCTAACCATTACAGACAAGATGGAACCCTCAGGATTTTGTGTTAGATAAAAGCCATTTCCTCTGCACCCATGAGGCCTTACCTAACCCCCCACTCCCCAAGAGCCCCAGTCTCTTTGGGAATGGGTCAAATCCAGACTAATCCTAGGCCCCCATGCTACCTTTGCTTTCCCTACAGGCCCCATACCTTTGCATGCAGCTGCAGCATTAAATGTGTGCTCCTGTGTGCTATGCTCTGGTGCCCCATCCCTGCTGTTTCCCTTTGGGGCTTCAACTGCACAGGAACTTTGATAATGTGGTAGCTAGTTTTGATTGCCAAGTAAGCCACTATGTGAGGAATGGACAAGTAGTACACACAACATGGATATGCTGGGCAAAGGAATGATCCATGTCCTGGCTAGACAGAGGGGGCCTCTGGGAGATTTCACCATGCTATTTGGAATGGCTTGCAATTTAAATGTTATGGATTGCTTATTCCTGGAATTTCTGTGAAATATTTTTGGACTATTGTTGGAGGCAGGTAGCTGGAATCAGGGGTTAATTAATCATTGTTAGGGGAGGGCAGTTGCATGATTTGGTACTGTGCTGAAAAGGCGGGGGCCAGAGAGATGACTAAGTGGTTCAGAGCACTTTTAGAGCTCTAGAGTTCAGCTCCCAGCACTCCAGGAGAGCCAGCGCTCACTTCTGTCCCCAGAAGCACCTGTATGCACGTGTACAAACTCACAGAGAGACTCATAATTACAACATAAAATAAATATTTTAGCTGGGCGGTGGTGGTGCACGCCTTTAGTCCCAGCACTTGGGAGGCAGAGGTAGGAGGATTTCTGAGTTCGAGGCCAGCCTGGTCTACAAAGTGAGTTCCAGGACAGCCAGGGCTACTCAGAGAAACCCTGTGTTGAAAAACCAAAAAAAAAAAAAAAAAAAAAGATCTCTTTGTTAATGAGGAAATCCTTGTTGAGAGAAATTATTATTTTGTATGGAGGGTAATGCTATTCTGAGACTTGAGGCAGCCACGGACAGGATGGCATCGGGTTATTTTAATGTGTTTTGATAGCATTATAATTGTGTTTGTGACAATGTAATTCTCCTTTAGGACACAGCGACATTGCATACTGTAGTTGGATAACTAACTGACAGAGCCTTTATTCTGGTTTGGGAGAATTTCAGAGCTCTTGAGGTGTATTAAATAATTGCTACAAAAACTGTATGACAAGCATTATGTCTAATGTTTGTCCCAATGGTGTAGAACAGAGACTTGTGCATAAAATGCAAGCCAGAGTGTAAAGCACAGTCAGATTCACTCACTAGCACAAAACAGACATTATTTACACTATGAATTAAAATTAAAATTAAGATGGATGAACTTGGAAACTTCCTAGTATAGGTTTGTCTGTATTTTCCTCTATACAAAAACAACAAAATTATTGTTTTTATATATGTTCACATATGGCCACTAGTGTTGAGATTAAAAGACATGCTCAAGGAATGCAAAGCAATCACTGCCACCAGGTATTCAGGAAGCCAGGGAGCTGGAACTGCAACTCACAACCCACAGGGGAAGTCTGAACTCAGAATGGGTGACTTTTTCCAGTTCTTGGGGTCCAAAAGGGGACTTGGCTCACTCTCCAGATTCTTACATGTTTTCTTGCTTTCCTGCAGGGACCTGATGCCCAGAACCCTGGAGGGACAGATCACCATGGAGAAGACGCCCAGCTACTTTGTGACCCGGGAGGCACCCGCACGCATCTC
>NW_022196911.1:59737291-59740580 GCF_008632895.1 Mastomys coucha
CTGCGTGACTTCTACCGGCCCTTCAATCGCAAGTTCTACCAGATGACCGGCCGCGACTTTGGCTGGGATGGATAGCAGAAATAATTTAAAAAGAAAAAAAAATAATATCAAAATATAATATATTTTTTTACCAGTCGGTAGAGAAAAGACAATTTAATATTTGTGTATTAAGAGTTATGTGTTGCAGTATTTTTTTTTCCTTCCAGTCCCCGTGGATAACCAGCACCAAACATGGGCATAGCAGAAAAGGAGATTTTCATGTATCTAAGCATCTCATATCTTCGGTTCATTTGTGTTCGGAGAATTCATTCACAAAGGATGAGCACCAGTACCCTGCTAAACTGTTTTAAGAACCACCCCCCACACACTAGGGTGTACCTCTCTTTTGTTACCTACAGGGACCTGATAGGATTGAGACCTGGCCTTCCAATTTTGTTTTGTTTTGTTTGTTCTTCTGTGTCACTTTCCTCCTAAGTCATTTCTCAGCTGAGATCCTCTGTATGTACAGGGCCGTTTTCGATTGTACTTTTTACCCCACTACTGTAAGCATGTAGTATGCACTTCTAGAGATCATGTTGAGTTTCAGAGATGAGGGAAACTGAGTCTCAGGGATGTCAAATGACTTATCTTACAACTGGATGGTGGATCCTGGACAAAATTCTGTCTGCCGCTTTTTCTCTATTTTATGACACCGCCCCACCCCCCACCCCCCAAGCCCTCTGGAGCGTATAAGACACCTGGATCTTTAGAAGCTCCGGAGTGATCCGGAAAGGGCTGGAGGACTTGTTACTTCGATGTGAGTCCCAGGCTGGCCTATGGCACACAGCCTCATTATGTAGCTGTATTCAAGGAGGAGATGGGGACACAAGCCCTCTGGGGAGCCCATCTTGCCTCTTGGCTGATCAAAGGATGGCTAAGACAAGGAGATCTGACCAATGGGTGGTCATCTGAGTCCCAGAGAAATTACTGAACTCTTCTGTTGAGGGAAGATGGACAGATAGAGCCAGGAGTGTCGCAGAGTAGCTCTTACTGGCTGTTGATTTGACTTCTTTCTTTCTTTCTTTCTTTCTTTCTTTCTTTCTTTCTTTCTTTCTTTCTTTCTTTTCCTTTCTTTTTCTTAAGAAAAACTCAATTCAATTAGAACTTATCAATATGAATTTTATTTTCCTTGCCTTAAAAACAAAATCCCCCTTTTCTTTGTAGTATCTCGGATCTGACCTCATTTAACGACTCCGTCCCAGCTCCCCAGTTTTCACAGGTTGAAGCTGTCACTCAGTCACTTTATCCATATCCCTCATTTCCCTCTCATATGAATTATAACCCAATGCTCATTAATGTTTGGAAAATATTCTTAGAAAAGAGACATGGTTGTGGATGGAACGGTGATGTCTCCTCTGCTCCCACCTCCCATCCTCTGTCTAAATGGCTCAAATGAATCAATAGTTTATTAAGAGTGCTCCTTGCTCTCTGAGTGGGTATTAATGAGATTAACATTAATGGGAATTAAATTGGTTTAGCGAGGAGCACATATGTGCTGATCGTATTAAACATTCATAATGACTCTGTCAGTGACATTTTACCACAGGTTTAAGACCAAGAAGAACATGTTTGTTCTTCCATCAATATTTCTCCCTTATCTATTGAAATTTAAAGGGCCAGACACTCCAATACACTAAAAGAATGTGCTGTTGTCTCTGCTGTCAATCAAGAGAAACTAAAGTTTGTTTTACAATGTGCTGGATGACTGTGGGTTTGTCATAGGTGCTCTATTAGGGACAAAACATGTCTCTTAGGAAGAGTAATATGGAGGTAAAATGAAGTGAAAAACATCATTCTAAGTTTCTAAATATTTTGTCATCTTCGGATTTATTTGCTGATATCCCACTGATGGGAATTAAGCCCTGAACTCAGGTTGCCTCTCCTGTTTGCCTCCTACACTTCTATGCCCTTGGTGCCCACAGCCAGTCTGTTTTTAGTCGCCGCGAGTCATCACCAGCAGCCACCAGAGACTCATTTTCAGCTCTGCTCATCTTTTACTTTGTTTGTGCTTCTGAATCTTCTGTATGCCCTTCTCTGCCTGCCATTATGCAAAAGCAGCTCACACAAAAACCAGAATTGTATCTAACAGCTGCACTCAGCAACCTCCCTCTTTTCCCATGGAAGAGATAATAAAAGAACAAAATTGAGTGCAAAGGATCTCTTGCATGTAGGTGATTTTGTACATCCTATTTGAGAAAAGAATGAAAAGAGTCCTCCAGGCCAGTTTTCAAACTTGTAAGATTCCCAAAAGGTGTCTAGAGGTTTGGATCTTGGACATGTATAATGAACAAGACTGGGGTTCTCTCAGTTTCGCAGAGGACAAGGGACCAAATATTTCTGCCTTCAGTGAGAGCTCACTCCTGCTGTGAGTGGAATTGGCCTCCCATGCATGTTGTCCATTTAGCCACACCAAACAATAGGCTTTGATCTCAGGTGGAACACAGGGGAAGGGGGGCGTGTTGGGGGTGTGTCCTCCTCCTTAAAGCTGTCTTCTGCCAAGCCATGCCCACCACCCCTCTGCTTTTCTTTGGGCTGGAACATTGTTTAGGACAGCAGCCAGGCTGAACCCTTTGTTTCTGCTCCATGGGTACAGCATATAAGAGTATCACTCAGCACCTGAGGGCCATTGATTTTATTCCAACATCTGGGCATTAATAAGTTTCTAGAAACCTAGATATTTATTATTCTACAAGAATTAATCACACTCTAATTCCCCCCTCCTTCTCTCTCTCTCTCTTTCTCATTCTCCCTCTCCCTCTCCCCCCTCTTTCTTTTTGGGTACAATATTCAACCTTAAATGTCAATGACAATGTGGCTCAAATCTCCATCTTACATTCAAACATAGGGTTGAAAAACACAGATATACCAGTAAATACCAAACCCCAAATTTTACAGCTATAAATGGGACGAGTCTTTCCTAACATCCTTGTCGGTTATGCTAGATGAGTCATATTTGAGCCATACCAAACCTGTCATCCACAAATGTGTCTGTAAAATAGCAACGTTTTATAGTCACAGAGCAGAGGTCCCTTCAGTGGTTGAGAGCAATTGCTACTTTTCCAGGAGGACCTAAGCTCAGTTCCTAGTACTGACATTGGAGCATCACAGCCACCTGCAAGTTCAGTTCAGGTGGTCCAATGCCTTCTTCTAGTCTCTGGAAACACACACACACACACACAGACACACAGACACACAGACACACAGACACACACACACACACACACACACAGACACACAGACACACACACAC
>NW_022196911.1:59741179-59751045 GCF_008632895.1 Mastomys coucha
CACACACAGACACACACACACACTCACACACACACACACACGCACACGCACACACACACACACACACAGACACACACACGCACACACTCATAACACACATACATCCACATATACACAACACACACACATTTGAAAAAGTATATTTAAAATAATAAAGCACCATTTCATTTCCCTTTAAACAGCAACTCTTCACTCTCCTTAGCATTGCTTTACAGATGAGGAAATTAAGATGAAAGAGACTGATCCTTAACCAAGATTACTTTCCATGCCATTTTTGTTGTCCCCAGAAATAAGAGCTACTGATATCCCAAGGGCAGATGTCTTAAATGCTACTAAATAGTCTGTACTACGCAGATGAACATTCATGAAAACAACAACAACAACAACAACAAAAAAAAACGGTTTCACCCAAGATGTCAATCATGCTGAGGTTTGTGGCATAATCCAGCATGTCTCTATGAACCAGGCATAAATAAATCCCTACTCATGTTCTCCTCCCACAAGGCTGAGACTGAATACAGATGTGTCTGCTTGTTGATAATGAGTTTCAAGGGCCAGAGATGCTTCAGTAACACTGCTGTTTCCCAAGGGGGTCTGAGGTTCAGGATGGTGAAGTCCTTTTGTATCAGTACATTTCAACTGATGCTTGGCTAGTATTCGATCAGCCACCATTCTGGTATTTCTGTTGGAACTTGTAATGAGAGGATGCCCTTTTGCAAAGAGAAGTACTAAAGAGAACAGAACAGGGCCTTCTGATAGCAGTTTCAGGAAGGGCTCCTGCCAAATAGATAATCCTATTTCCACAAAGCAGAATCAGTAAACTTCTGGTGGGATAAAATGACCCAACAAGCCCCCTCAAGCCCCCTTGGGAAATGTTAGGGTTACCATGGTATCCCTAGCCCTTGAAACATCATCATCAACATGCAGACACATCTGTATTCTGTCTCTGACTTGTGGGAGGAGAATGTGAATAGGAAAATGATGGACCACTTTGTTAGATAAAGGAGTGCTGGGATGGTAGGTCTTCCCTCTCTAAGACATGACGAAAAGTAGATCTGGGGAATTTTGAGACATTGCAGCATCCTGAATAAGGTGATAACATAGAAGAGCTTAGCTTAGGGAAAAACTAAAATCTAAAAATAGAAATAGTTTCTAATATATGAACCTATCGTGAGACATTAGGCAATATTAGTATGCTTTTAGTTTAGCTTTTGTCTGCTAGTGGTATTCTTTTAATAGCCACAGACTCAATAATTTACTCTCCCCTAGTTTTCTTGTCAAGTAAGAAGAGGCAAGCAATGAAGAACACATCCTGTTGAATTGTTTTCCTTCCCCTATGTCCTGCTGTGGTGGTCTAGAGCCCTTGGTACCTGCCAATTGATGAGGCCATTAATTAAAAGTTCAATCTAAAAAGATAATCATTGATTAGCCCCAGCTACCTGCAATGAGTGCACAGAGAATTGGAGGTGTGTCTCTTCCACCAGCCTCCTCTGGGTTTTTCCCATCCCTGAGTTGGAAATCTCTCCAACTCAGGCACAGTACCTACTTTTGGTTTCCTTCAACATGTCTTCAGTGTTTGCCCCATGGTATTTTACCAACCTGCCCACTATGTCTACCAAGCCTCTCTTTGTTACTTGATTCCGGCCCCCATTTTTTTCCACCTGCTCTTTGTTAGTTTTACTGTTGAGTCCCTAGTCCATGCTGCTTCTTCTGTGATGGTTTCTAGAACCTGAAGCTGCTCTGGGTCTTTGTGTCCCTGTCAGTCCATCATCTCCATTAGGGTTATGGCTTCCCATGTGCTATTTGAGTCTAGGCAATGCGAATGATAGTGAACTGTTGTACGTCTCCCTTCTCCTAGGGGTCACTGGCCCACAAGGATGAAGGGAGCAGGTTTGAGGGACAGGGTTTCAGAAGGCCTATGAATACAAACAGAAATGATGTCCATCATTCCGGAATCCACTTTGGGATTTGAGCTTTAATCAGGGTGCATTAAGAGTTGCACAGTTTGGGGGAAGGGGATAGGAATATCTAGGGTGGGCAGAGGTAATTGACTGAAGGCTAAGTTACTGAAAAGGCATGGGGAGGCTTTCCAGGGATCTCAGATGCTTGCTGATTGGGTTCTTAGTGGAAGAAAGGGAGCTGAGCATGTAACCTAACGAAGGCTACATGGCATTCTGCAAATAGAGGGTATATGGGTTTCCAGCTCCCCAGAGAAGGTCAAAGAAGGAGAAGCCCTGCTGACAAAGGGCGGCAAACATGTTGTATCAAGCTTGGGGCTTTCTGATAATGTCAGACTTTGATCTTAGCATCAGGGCAGCAAACCATATAACTATATCCTTTAGTTTATGTGGCACTCCATGGTCTCATCTACCTAGGTAACATTGCTTATCTGAGAATCACATTTTGATTTCATATCTTTGGGAAGGGAAGTGTCACTGCATAGTAGTTTCACTCTGTAGCCAAAGATGGACTTAAACTTCCAGTAATTCTCCTGTCTCAGCTTTGTAGGAGCTAGGATTTTGAGCATTATGCCATGGCTCCTCCCACCTCCTCTTTTTAATGATATTCTTCAGATTCTACCAGTTCCTTCTACCCTAGTGATGAAACTCTGAGTTTCACGAACAGTCTTATTAACACACTGATTAGCTGTCAATGGTGAAGTCAACTGAATCACTCAGTATTGTCTCATTTTTTATTTATGCATCAAAACAGCAAAGATGACCAACCCCACCATTGGGATCTTTCCCATTCCCAGCACAAGTCTGGAGATGTTGCATGTTTGTCTTTAAGTATTTCTTTTCTAAAATCTTGTACTTGTAGATGATTTGCCTACATGCATAAGTGTGCACTGTGAGTATACCAAGGATGCCAGAAGAGGGCATTAGATCCTCTGGAACTGGAGTTACATGCAATTGCCAACTGCCATGTGGATGCTGGGAATCACATCAGAATCCTCTATAAGAGCAGTCAGTGTTTTCGACAGCTGAGCCGTCTCTCCAGCCCCTGTTTATATTGTTGAAAGGGGCTGTCAGCCATAACTACTTTGATTTCATTTTTAAAAATGATCACCATTTAGTCTATCACTTTGTTCCTCGTAGGCACTGCAACCTATATGGCCAAAGTTTGCTGTTATTCATGGCTCTCAATGCCAGGCATTGTATTGAGCAGCTGTAATCTTGGAACTTGGGAGACTGGAGCAGAACACAAGTTCAAAGCCAGCCTAGGCTACAGAATAAGAACCTATCTTAGGAGAAACAACAAATCTATCCCCTAAAGCCATCAAATCATCTGTGTCACATGGCCAGCAAGCCCTTCTTTCCTCCTCAAAGCAATCACATTTGTCAGTGTAAGAGGGAATGCCATTCTATTATTTCTGATTTGTGAGTCTGTGTGTCTCTTCCCATGTTCCAGGATGTCCTGACATCACCCTAGCCCTGAGCTCTAGGGCCCTATATTTCTTTCCCTGCTTCTAAAGTAGTTCAGTAAGAAGGACTCAGCAAGGACACTCTTAATAACAGTTTCTAAATGGAGGCTTTCCTGATTCACTCATTTTGCCCCTTTAATTTGCAGACTGAACCCCACACACATTGAATAGTAAAATATAACTATAAGGAAACTCCCTTATCTCTGCGCTAACTGTTGGGCTCTCGTCTCTTTGATTTGGTCCAGACAGGCTGTTTTTCCTTTAATGGTCTATTTTCTGTGAACTCTCATGCTCCGAGTCTTCTGCCTCTTGTGCCCTTCCCACTTTTGCTGAGGTACTGGGCAGGAAGAAAGCATTTTGTAGGCCTTTCTAAAGAGAATTCAGTACTTGCAACCATTTAGGAATGAGGGCTGTGCTTCCTTCCCGTGATCAGTCACTCCTGTGCCTTCTGAATCTAGGGCTTGCCCAGCAGGTGGTGGGGAGACAGGGAGGACTGCTTTCTGAGCAGGAAACTGCATCAGCCTGGACTTGGGTGAATTCACAGTGATTCTGGGGGCATTTTCTTAATTCCCATTTATCTTCTGGACTCCATCAAAATTTTTAAATAAATATATGATATATATTTGAGCATATATATATATATATGTATATATATATATACACACACACACACACACATATGATTTACCATCCTAACCACCGAGTGTATAATTCAGTGCCCTAACTACATCAACAATGTTGTCTTAGAACAATTATTTCCATTCATTTCTAGTTTGAATCTATTACCCCAGGCAGTCTCCTTACTCATTAAACATTAACTTCCCACTCTCTCCACTGCCTGTCCCTGGGGACTACCATCCTACTTTATGTCTCCTTGAACAACAACTCTAGACCCTCGTGTGACTATTGTGGTAGGCGGTGCCTTGTAACTGGCTTATTTCCCTAGCATAACCATTTTTAGCTTTATTCACACTGTGCCATTTCCCAGGATTCCTTTCTTTTTTAGGAGAGAATAATATTTCATAATATGAACACACAGAGAGAAATATGTCATATCATATTTGTGTGTTCATGGGTGCCAGCACATAGTGTGGCTTCCATTCTCACTCTTGTGAAAAAGGCTGTTGTGAACACGGTACACAATTACCTACTGGACTGTCTGGCTTCAGTTTTCTGAGTGCATGCCTAGCGATGGCATTTTCTGGACCATGTGGGGACTCTGGTTAATGTTTAAAAGAACTTTCAAGTGTCTTCCTGTGATGATGATACTTTTTAGCATCCCTATCAGCAACACAGGGAAAGTCTACTTGTGCACGCTCAACAATGTTTATCTTCTGGGTTTGCTTTGGTCACCTGATGTCTTACTAGATTGTAAAGAGAAAGAGTTCCTTTGTTTCCCAACCTTCATTCTTGTCTTTTATAACCCTCTTGTGTCCTTTATATTGGCGTCTGCTCCTCTCTCCCTTGGACTTTCTTGCCTTCCTGGCTCTTTTTGTCCTTAGTGTCTCTGCCACTCCTTGCTTCAACACCAGGAGCCGGCTCGTCTCCTCCTCCGGCTGTTTCCTTGGCCCTCTCTCAAACTTTCTGTGCTTTGAGTTGCTCCTGATTATCCATTTTTAAAGCACAGTGTGGCTTCACTTGGTTGGGTTCTGTTTTGCTCATCATTCATGGCTTGGAAGCTAACCCACTCATCCTTTCTCATAATACCTTCACACTGCACTCCTATGCTGTGTCCAACACTCCAGAGAGACCACATTTAGTCTCCTCTTGTAGTACCTTGAGGTGAGGTACTACACGGTTCTCATTTTTTTCTAGTAACCCTCTCACCTGCTCCAAAGATGTGATGAATCATCTAGGCTTTTGTGTTTCAAACCATAACCTTATGAGTTCTGAAGACCAATTCCTCCATGTCCTATATCCCCTTTTTATGTCTCAAGTCACCCATGCAAGCAGTCCCTGTTTGCTACTCAGTCACAATTCTCTCTTTAACTGAAAGGACTCACCACACTGAACCCAGGCTTACTTGAAATGATCATGTGAAAAGAAGCATATGCAGCCCTGCTTCATTGTTTTCAGTCCAGAGAATACAAGTATCACTATGCACAAAGGCATCCCTAGATGATTGCTGTTGTGGATGTGAGAAGGATGCTGCAGAACCTAATTTCGGAGTATCTCATGGTCAGAGACCAACCTTCCCAGGATGGGCTGCAAAGGCCCAGTACTTAAATGGGCAGCCATACCCAGAGAATCCCCACCACCTTCCATAATTGGTACAAATTTTGATAACAGTGGCCCTCTGTCTGAATCGATACATTCCTGGAGTCAAGGTGGACACCTGCGACTAGATTACACCACACTTAACATACAATGCATTTTTCTATACATACAATCAGGCATGTGATTAAGTTCAGTGGATAGATTAGACACAACAAGACTTTCACTAGTAAGATAGAGCAGTGATAACAATATATAACAGTAAACTACATGAATATAACCTCTCTCTATTTTGTGTCTCAAAATATTTTATAGTAGGTGTTTAATGAAAGAATGCACTTTGCAATTTCTCTTTGGCACACTGGAGCTACCAGCATCTCTACTGTTTGGGGGCTATCATTAAGTAGCACCAGGGCTTGCTCACACACAACTGGACACCATGGCGAAGATGTGCTAGCCCAGCAACACTGGTGTCTGAGTGAACAGGTTGCTGATGCAGCCTGGACACTCTGGATAGGAGGCTTCACACTGGGTAGGATGCAGTATCCATGATTCCTCTCAAAATGCTTTGTCATTTAAAATTTCTGAATTGCTTATTTCTGGGATTTTCCAATTAATATTTTCAGGTTGTATTTAATGGGCAGCCTTAATCTCAGAAAAGAAACTGTTGATGTTTAATTTGCTCATTTTGCTTTTCTGTTAGAAAGCTCCTACAGCTTTCTACCTCATCCTTTACTCCGTGGTCAGAATCTATGTCAGACCCATATTTCTTTTGGTGTATTCATGAGATCTACCACCAGACTTCTCTCTCTGCTGTCTTCCAAGGCAGAAAGGCAGAATGGATGCTTGCCTGGGATCTGAACACACCCACACACTTATATTACTCCTGCATCCTTCCTGCTGGCGGGACTTAAAGGAGAAATCTTTCACTGAGTATTCTCCCTCCTTATTCTCAGATTTGTTCTCTGATGTTTCAAGTACCCTGTGACTACAGACTTAACAAGGTAAGTGGAAAATTGCAGAAATATTCATTCACAAGTCCTAATTACATGAAGCAAATGAAATCTACTGTCAGGTTAGGTCCATCCTCAGGTTCCCTGCCTTGGTCTATCCTATGATTTCCTGCATTGGTCCAGCCTCAGATCTCCTGCCTTGGTTATGTCTAGGAGGGTTCGGGATTCATTACTGAGGCAACACAGTAATGCCCAGAACATTCACCTGTCCAGAGTGATTCTTGGGTTACATTGCGTTTGATTCTTTTCTCTTTTAGGAGTTATTACTCATCCATTTATTTATTTTGTCTGTCTCTGTCTGTTTGTCTGTCTATTGTGTGTGCACATCCATGCCCACTCATGAATTCAAGGTACAGAGCCCATGCAGGAGTTGAAGGAAAACTTGAGAGCTGGGTTCTCTCTTTCACCTGCTGCACCCACTCACAGCCTCAAAAATATGCTGACGACTGTCCAAGCTTCAGACTCCATGAGATGGTCACCACTCCCATTTGTCTTTTCAAAGAAGATGCATTCTCTACTCCAACCCAACACTAACCCTCCTCCACAACTCCCTCCTCAGTTTCTCTCCCAAGAATTCTTATTATTTTCACCTGGCTGGTCACTGGAATGTGATAAAGATAAGTCTAGGAGGTCTTCAGAGGAAATGAATGACCACTGTGAAGGGACACTATTTTAGCATTACTATTGCTAAGATGAGACACCATGACCAAAGCAAGTTGGAAAAAAGATTTATTCTGCTTACTGCAGCATGAAATAATAAAAAAATGCAATCCATGCTATGCCAGCCGGCCGCAGCAGACTGGGCAGCCAGGCACTGGTGGGCATGGCCAGCTTGTTCTCATCTCGTGGAGATTCTCTGACTCAGAGCTCTGAAATCTCTCCACCCAGCTCAATAAGTTCCCACTGGTAGGTTGCTACCACACCAACCCCATGCTTCAAAATTTCCATGGCCTTTTGGATTGTACTTCTTGCAAACCCATGCCTTGCAGCAGAAAACACCACACAAACAGTTCAGAATTAATAGTAACTCAATTGCTGGGTGCAACAACTAGGATCCTAATCTTGCAAGCCATATTAAATCTAAATCCTCTGGTGGCGAATCCTTGTGGATTTGCTATCTAAACCAGGGGCCACTTGTAGCTACATTTTGTCCTCCCACTGTCCCCGTCCAAAAGCCCTTATCTCTCTCCTACCTCTTCCACTGTCCTCTGTCCAAACCAGAAGTCCGCCCACTCGCCCAGTAATTGGTTTGTTTATTCATTAGAAGGGTCACATGAAGTCTTGAGAACTTGATTCACTCCTAGTTCCGGGCATCTCCTCTTGGAGAAGCTAAATTAGCATCGAAATACAAACAGCACCAGGGCTCTCCACAGCAGCTTACATTTCCACATCACAGTTTATCATCAAAGGAAATAAGGGTGGGAACTTAAGTAGGGTAGGAACCTGGAGGCAGGAGTTGATGACGAGGTTATGGAGTTATGCTTACTAGCTTGCACCTCATGGCTTGCTCAGCTGGTTTTCTTATAGAACCCAAGGCCAAAATGGACTGAGCCCTCCCCCATCAATCACTAATTAGGAAAATGTTCTACAGACTTGCCCAGACCTTGATCTTATGGAGACATTTTTGTAATTGAGGTTCCTTCTTCTCAGATTACTTTAGCTTGTTTCAAATTAACACAAAACTATCTAGCATAGACACTATCAGCCTCCATCATAGATAGATTCATATAGATTCCGTAGGAACTGTAATGACATATTTCATTAACTGGCAATACCAGATGAAACTGGTCCACACAGGGCTGCACCTTTGCTGATTAGGGGCTTGGAGACATCAATAAAGCTCACAAATCAACTGGCATCCTTTCAGGCCCTTCCAACTCCATATTTAAAAAAAATCTCATTACTGATGGTGCTTGCAGAGTATTAGTGAAGAACAGGGCTCTCTTTTAGATTCTTAGTTCAATTTCAGTGTTATCCCTTTACAACTGTGTGATGCTGGGGATACATTTTTTCTCTCTGTGCCTCACCTTCTAGTCTGTAAAAGGATGACTATTCTCACAACACAGGCCTACTAGACCAGTTAATACCTGCAAAGCGTTCATGTCTATGCTTCAGTTCCTTACAAGTTTACCCCATTATTCTTATGTGCTTCCAGACCTCTCTGGAGAGAAGATGGAATCCAAGGTAATCATATTACCTCAAGATTATTTTACCTTGAAATTAGCAGACTGTTCAAGTATGTACTCTCAGTTTTCCAAATGTTAAAGTTTGTTGAACAAATTATCTTCACCTATGTGGTTCTATAACACTGATATAGACTGTGTGGTTTACAAAGAGTAATAAAAATGTATTATTCCTCAGAGCTCTGAGACATCAGCAGATTGGTTATGTAGTGATGTCAAGTTCTCCAATGAGAAGACCCTTTCCCATGAATAAAGTAGAGTGATTGTGGAAGATTTTCAAAGTCAATCTCAGCCTTGCATGCAAATCCAGAGCACAAGAGCATGCACATACATGAACACATATGCAAACATTTGTGAACACCACAACACACATGAAAAGGAAAATAAACAATTAATTAATGAAAGCCTGAGGAGAACTGAGTCATGCACTAGCCAGGATACTGGTTTATCCAAACAACTCTAAAAACTGGTTAATCAAACTGGGATGCCATCCAGAAGATTGGCCTGAAGCCATGGAACAATGGGTGCTTACAGTTGCCATATCTAATTACAGACACCTTTAGTGACATTACCACAAACTGAAATGTTGTTTTATATATATATATATATATATGTATATATATATACATATATATATATACACATACATATATATATATATTTATATATAATAACTCTGTTAGTTCTTACTATGACTTAGCCAGCCTCCCAATAATCAAGACTGAGTCCTATCAATTTATTTAATCAGCTTTAGCACAATTAGTGGGCGAGTATCTCTAATCTAGTTTTTGATATTCTTAACTGGGTAATTCCCAGCTGTAATCCTCAGCTTACTTGCTGTTTGAGCCTCTCCTGGGCTGCATTTTTTGCTACATCAGCCTGTCCTCAGGATGTGGTTTTCTTGAACACATGCTCATGATCCATCTTCTTTCATGACAGCCTCCTCCTCTTTCTGTCCTCCCTCCCTCCATCCCTCCTTCTATCCTTCCCTCCCTCCTTCCCTCTTCTTCTTCCTCCTCCTCCTCCTCCTCC
>NW_022196911.1:59751259-59754737 GCF_008632895.1 Mastomys coucha
CCCTTCCTTCCCTCCCTCCCCCTCCCCCTCCCTACAACCCATAGTCCAGTAACCAAAGCCTTGCTCACTTATATGTACCCCAGTATTTGGCTGTAGCCACTTTTCTTTCACCAATAACTTTAAATTTGGGAGCAGGTTTCATACAACAAAGGCTGATGTGCATGAAAATTCACTCATTGGGAGGCAAACAGATTTTGGGTTCAAAATTTAGCTTTTGTATGCACAGAAGCACCAGACCAAGCCCCAACCATGAAGATATTTGCTATAAAATAAGACATGCTGTGGAATGAAAATTTACAATGTCTTTGCCTTTATGTATTGTATCATTAACATGTTGCCTATCAGTCCAATTGGTCTGGTTTCAGTTTTAGCCTCCTAATCTCTTTGCTGTTGTTAAAAGTTGTGACTTCCCAAAAGTAAATCTGAAATTCCTGTGGCTTTTGGTAAACATATTAAGATTCATAAAAATAAGTAAATTAACAGATTCTCTTAATGGTTTGGCTCAGTCAGTCCAAGTGTGTGGTTTAGTTTAGAATTTTCTTTCCGCACTGAACCAGGACCTGAGAGACCACACTGGATGGTGGTTCATTTGGTGCAACTTGTCCTTTATTTGCTAAAGTAGAAATATTTTTGGTGTGTGCTACAAAAAAAAAGGCCTTCTGAAGTTCCAAGTTATTAATATTTTACAAAAATCCTTTCAAGGAACCTAAAAATGTCTTTTCATGTCTGAGTCATGAAAAAAAATGGCTTTTACCCAATTCAAGTATATGAATGTCTTGAGCCTTCTAAATGTCCCCCTCCTCACAGAACTCCCTGGCTGCTTCCTCAGTGGAGATAGGACTTATTCTGTCTCATGCCAGTTCTTGAATATGTCTTATGAAAGTTGATTTAAAATGGCGGGGGCAGGCAGCGCTCACTCAAGACACGTTCTGTTCCTTAAGCAGATCTTTGCTTGACAGCCAGCAGAGTTGGGGCCTGGGGCACAGCCAAGAAGAGAGATAAGAGCATAGCATAACTGTCCTCTGAAGGGCTCGACCAGAAGCTGACTGAAACAGATGCAGAGACCCACAGCCAAACATTACACTGAGCTCTGGAAGTCCTGTGGAATAGTTGGGGAAAGGATTAAGGAACCCAAAGGGGATAGGGACTCCACAAGAAGATCAACAGAGTCAATTAACCTGAACCCTTGATTCCCCAGACTGAACCACCAACCAAGTAGCATACACAGCTTGGTCTTCCATGCAGGTCCCCTAACAACTGAAATGGGGACTTACTCAGACTCTGTTGCCTGCCTGTGGATCCTGATCCCCTAACTGACTGTCTTGTCTGGTCTTAGTGGGAGAGATTGTAACTAGTCCTGAAGTGATTTCAGGTGCCAGGGTGAGTTGGTTTCCTGGAAGGGTCCTCCCCCTTCTCAGAGGAGAAGGGGGAGGGACCATGTGAGGGGTGCCTGTGAGGAGCGAGGGGGGTTTCGATCTGGATGTCAAGTGAATAAATAAATTAATGGAAAAAAAGAACATTTTTGCCCACCCCAAAAGTTTAAACCAGAACTGCTTAATGCATCAAATATGAGTTCTCCATAAGAAACCTACTAAGACCGAGTGGTGGTGGTGCACGCCTTTAATCCCAGCACTTGGGAGGCGGAGGCAGGCAGATTTCTGAGTTTGAGGCCGGCCTGGTCTACAGAGTGAGTTCCAGGACAGCCAGGGCTACTCAGAGAAACCCTGTCTTAAAAAAACAAGAAAAAGAAAACTACTAAGGAATGTATGAATGAAAACACCCTATTAATAAATCTAGCTTTAAGTGGGGGTCTCCTATTTCAAATGAAGTTATCATTACACCATGTTTTCTCTTTCTATATGTTACATAACATATATTTTCTATGATAAATATTTACCAGTATAAAACATGTTTTCAAATATATTTCGTGTTGGTCATTTCCCTTTTAGCGGTTTTTTTTATTTAAAAATACATTTTGCTAGTGTTTTTATTTAGTAAAGGCCTTTCACATTACACAAGGACACTGATTGTAAATTGTTCGATCCTTATTTGCAGAACAGTGTGACTGAAGATCCCAACATTACTGATGGTGTGAACAGAATTTCAGGATTTCAATGTTAATATTAGCTTTGTGCTCTTTACACAATAAGCCTTGTCAAACTCTGCCCTTAATGTGGCCCTTTCTTTATTTAAATCGATTATAACTAACACTTTTCTCATCTACAAGGGGAAGCTTTTTTCTGATTAAGTAAAAGTTAACAGGAATTTATTAATTAAACAGTTACCTTAATCCTTTCAAGTTTCTAATAAGCTTCATGTGTATGTGTATACATATGTATATGTGTTGTGAATGTGTGGTGTGTGTGTGTGAGAGAGAGAGAGGAGAGAGGGAGAGAGAGGGGAGGGAGAGAGAAGGGGGGGAGAGAATATTCTTATCCCTGTCGAGGCTACAGGTTAATTCTAGGTATTTTCTTTAGCTGTTCTCCATCTTCCTTGCTGAGACACAATCTCTCATTGAACTTGAGCTTACTAGTTTGGCCATCAGCTTCCAGGGATCCCTCACTCCATTTACCTAGATCTGGGATTCTAGGTTTTTTATGTGGGTGTTAGGAATCTGAACTCAGCCCCTCATGTTTGCATAGCAGGACTTTACCAATGGAGACATCATCTAGCCCAGAATTATAATATTCTTTTAATAGCTCTACAACATGTAATTGAAGAAACAGTTTATGGAAATTGCTAGTTTGTGTTTTGTTAACTTATAGTCTTATACATCACTATATATGCAAATACCCACTGAATTATCACTATAATTAAGGTAATGAGTATATCCAATATTTCAATAAGTTTCATATTTATTTTTGTAGATATATTCCATTTTAATTTTGTGCTTTGAACTTCTAGTGGGCTCATTCACGATTTCTGTGTTTCTTTGGTGAATTGATTCTTTATTATTACAAAATAATTTTATACAAGATATTTGTTCAAAAATCTATTTTTTTTCCTGCTATTAACTATAAACATCCAAGCCTTATTTTGGTTAGTGTTAACATGGGAAATCTTTTCTTTTGTCCTCCTATTTTCAACACATTTGCTCTCTTACATATAGTTAGATCTGGAATGGTTTGGCAATCTAACTGAGGTGTTTGCACTATTTATATTTAATACGATCATTGCCAGAGTTGAGGTGAAGATTTTCATCTTGACTCTTGATTTGCAGCCGACTCATCTGTTGTTTTTCTATCCCCACTTTTTCTTACTTTGGATTAAGTTACTGTATTTTATAATCAATTTTATCCATGTGTGGTAGCAGAGAATGTTCCAAGGAAGACAGATACAATCATGCTCCTATATCATTATGAAAATAAATGATATATTTCTTTCTTTCTTCCATTTAATATCTGATAGGACATCTTGTCTATGTGATATGATCTAGATTAGCAAGATCACTCTTTTTTTTTTTTTTTTTTTTTTTTTT
>NW_022196911.1:59754759-59779042 GCF_008632895.1 Mastomys coucha
GAAATCCGCCTGCCTCTGCCTCCCAAGTGCTAGGATTAAAGGCGTGCGCCACCACCGCCCGGCAGCAAGATCACTCTTAATTTTTTTCTCCACTGCTTTTCCTTGTACCTACCTGCACCATACATATCTAACTCTGTCTTGAAAAATCATCACCTTAATGAACATAGATTTAGAAGTCTTGCGTATTTAGGCCATAAGCTTAAATTATATTTCTTGAAGTTGTTCTAACAATGCATTGTAAATAGGGTTACTTTAATCAACAGAAATTTAGTCTTTCATAGCTCCGAAATTCAAGAAGTAGAGTGAAAAGGTGGGAAATTTAAATCAGGAAGCCCCAGGGACGCCCAAGATCACCCAAATCATTAGTTTATGGCTGTGGATCTTCTTTCCCTGCCTCTGTCTTCATATGACCATCTTCCCTCCTAGGGTCTCTGCTACTCCAGCCTCCAAGTCTCCCCATCCCTAGCAATTCTAGGTACTGAATTTAGAACCCACGCCTTCAAGCTCAGGATGACATCATCTGTCTCAGTCAGGGTTTCTATTGCTGCATGATATACCATAAAACCAAAAGCATGTTGGGAGAAGAGAATTTATTTTACTTTCACTTCCACATTGCTGTTCATCATCAAAGGAAGTCAGGGCAGGAACTCAAGCAGGGCAAAAACTTGGAAGCAGGCGCTGATGATGACGCATAGGCTATGGATGCAGCTTACTAGCTTGCTCCTTATGGCTTGCTCAGTCTGTTTTCTTAACGACCCCAGAACCATCAGCCCAGGAGTAGCCCAGCCCACAATGCACTGGGCCCTCCAGCATCAATCTCCAGTTAAGAAAATGTTCTACAGTTCTACCTTATGGTGGCATTTTCTCAATTGAGATTTCTTCCCCTCAGATGATTATAGCTTCTGTCAAGTTGATGTACAGCTAATCAACATGCCATCTTAACTTGATTTCATTTGCAAAGGTCTATTTCCAAACAAACTGGAATTTCCATGTGTGGAATTTGAGTTGTGACTCATCTTGCAGGGGATGTGATTCAATCCCCAGCAGTGCTGGAGTATCTGCTGAGCTACACTGACTGGCCAGAGATATTTATTGCTGTCATTTGAAGCTTGTGTTTGTCTCATGTACTACTGCAGATAAACTTCCCGCAGATTTATTACCTCCCAGCCTTTACAGGCCAGTCGTCCAAGTGTAGCTTCCCTCTGTCTTCTGATTAGGGTCTACCAACCTGCAGTTAGCCAGGCTGCATCTTCTCCTGGAGGCTCTTCTGTGGAAGAACCTGTTCTTGAGCTCATTCAGGTAAATGCAGAAGTCTTCTCTTTGAGAATTTTGGCGTTGAGGGCACAGTTCTTGCTGTTACTTGCGGTTTAGCTCAGCTGTTAGAAGTTGCTCTCAGCATCCGCAGGCTATATGCAGTCCCTAAAGCCCATCCTCAGCCCCTTAACAAGTAGACTTCCTCAACACACTTGTTTGTTCCAAGTCAATATCTTCAGAAAAATTCCTATGGACAGGCAGAGTCATACAACACAGAGACTACTCTCAGACGCTGTGCGCTGTGACAATTACCATAGTCTGCTGCCTAGAAGAAGGCTGAACTCTCAGCCGGAAGAAGGAATTACCCGAGGCCTGTACAGTAAGAGGTTTGAATCAATGGCGTCCTTTTAGGGTGTGTGTCTGTGGCTCCTCTTTTATCCTTTGGAAAATGAGAGACTGAGGCCTGTGCTCATTTGGCTTAAGTGCACCTGAATTAATAGCCTCCTGAGTCTAAAGCAATCAAGTTTAGAGCTTTAGTGCCCCTTTTCTATAAGGCAAGTTTGGAACCATTCATTAACTCTACCCACACATTTATCAAGAACAAACAAACAAACAAACAAAAATCCCAGCTGCCTTTCCTGAGCTTGGTGACTCTTGTAGACAGGGTTGTTTAACCAATTCAAGGTGGCTGGAAATTCCACCCAAAACACAAGTCCCTCCCACTCACTCTTCCTGGAGGAACTGGAACCTCTACTCCTCCAAGGCTTTTCTTAGCACATATTTTGTTCATCTGGTCTTGCTCATCTGAAGTTCTCATCACTTGCTTGATCTCTGACTGCCTCTTCTGTAAGGACAGGGCCATTGAACTGCTGCGGCGGTGTGGCTTTGATCTTCATTTCAGCCTTGTTTAGGGGACTTTACTTCATAGAACTTTCTTCTCACCACAGGGTTTCTTCCCTCTTCTACATCCTTTCCCCCAATCTGCTCCATCCTGCTCAGGATACATCCGACTCCAGCCCTAATGCAATGGTGATGCACGTATTCACATATGTGAGCATGCCACCTGCTTGCATGTGCCTCGTGCTTGCATGTGTATGTGCTTTGCTTTTTCCCATGCTCCCTTTCTGCTGTCTTTACCTCATCTCAGTACTGAGATCTGTTATGGACCCACTCTTCCCTACACTACATCAGAACACTACAGCTAACACTAACCAGAGGTCAAGGACTGAAAAAGAATAAAATGGGGTGAGGGATCCCAAACATCCGTGCCTTTCACCATGGGAGTTTATCTTTACTGTATTTCAGTTTCTGGTACCTGTCCTGTACAGACAGTTACCCAGGTGCCACCTGGATTCCCCAAAGGCTAAAAAGCAGATGATGTCACTTCTGATTTCATTGTCATCTGGAAAATGGAAACAATAGGGACATCCTATCTAGATAACTGAAAAGATTCAGTAAAAGCCTATGCCAGGCTCTCACAATCAGGCCTGGTGTGTGACAGCCATGGGGCATCTTAATGATCGTTAGTAACTAACCACTTAGGACAAGCCTCCTGGAGAGGTTTGAGAACTATCTCTGACCACTAGTGTGGCCTTTCCTGTGGAGGCTGGCCTTCCCTCTGCCTCTCCTCTGGACATGCTGCATAAAGAAACTGGCAGACTCATATAGCCCCGCCCTTCCCAAGTGGAGGCAGTGGACCTGTCTGCAGGGTCTGCTGCACTGTGTGAATTGTTACAACCTTCCCCCAGCACAACCTGACCTGGCCCCTCACTGTGTTTCATGTTAACATTTACTTCACCTCAGGAAGGCTTTCTTGGGAAATGTGGGTTAGAGAGGGTTGGAGGAATGTGTCACCAGGGACCTCTTTGGTTACAGAACTTGAGTGATATAAGCAAAGCAGGAAATACATCTGCTCCATAGCCTTGGACTTCCCCGGTGGGTACACAGCTCTCCACCTCCAGGGAAGTTTGTATCCACCAGCATCCTTTATCACAGCCATCTACCCTGATAACTCAGGTACCTCTCGACAGCTAACACTGATGCTGACCAGGGATGAACTGCTTGATCCAGCTGCTCCTGAGGAATTCAGGAACCTCCTTCTCTTTCTGCCCCCGTTATACCCAAGAGTGATGAAGACAATGAGGACTTTCTCATCAAGAATCTGGGCGTTTGGTAATAAATGTTGTTTCCATGTGCTGGGCTGTAGCCGGGAAGCATAGACCATGACTTTCTAAGGCATTACTAATGTGGAGCCCATGCTGGTTACCAACACAACCTTTTGGCCTGTGTGCATCTCTGGCTTGTCAGGAAGGTCCCTGAAATAGCTAACTTCCCTTCTCTATTGGAGGCAGCTGTGTGTGCTCATCCATCCTTTCCTTTGCTAGAATATAGGCCAGAGAAGGGGAGCTAGCTAGTTCAGGGACCTTCCTGACAAGCAGCGAGTTGTGATTTAGGTTGGAAAGTCCCAGCAGAAGGGTGGGATTCCACTTTGACTTCAGGGTCAGAGAACGGCTTTGCCAACAAGTAGTATGGGTAGATTTGGATTTATGAAGTGTGCTGACATTTGCCTCCTACTCTGGACTCAGGAGACAGCTGTCTGTCCCTCTCCCTTATGCCTTCAGGCATGTGCTGTAGCTCTCCACAGGCCTGGAAGAAGGAAGTGCGATGGAGTTAAAGAATCACTGGGTCTTTTCCCTTTACCCTTTGCTCCCCGTGGAAAATGTTTGGAAAGGATAGAGGGTCACAACCCAAGGAGAAATCAGCTATCTCAGATACCCTCACTAAAATTATCTTGTCTAAATACTGATTACGTCCATAACATATATTACCTCTTTTTTTAAAAAAAAACGAAGATATGCATTCTTCTTTTTTTTAACTTTTGAAGTTTCTAACAACTTAGTATTTTAAAGCCAGCAAAAACAAAGGGGATGATCCTTTCTCATCCCCTGAGCTCAGATCCCAGAATTCGACGTGTGTAGCCAGGGGCATAAACAAAGGATCCGGACTGGCAATTAAATGCCAAATACTATGCACGAAGTCTTTGCTAATTTTCTGTGTTTCAATTGAGTCTAATCTGGGAATTCAAAGTAATTTTTGGCCTTGGCTGCCCCAACTTCCTTGAGGACCAGACTTCCCAAACATTCCTCTAGTCCATTGCTCACACCCTATTTGCCTTCCTCCAAAGAGGAGGGGGTGAGTCCTTGGGCTCTTCCAATTCTATCAACTCTGAAAATAAAGAGCAGGCCTAGATAGACTCTCCCCGTAGTGAGAAACCGGGAGCATTCGGCAAGAGAAACCAGGAGCATTCGGCCTCACAGCTGCATGGAGGCTTGCACAGCTCACACACAGCCCCTCCTTGAAGCTGGAGGCAAAGAGAAAGGAAATCCAGTCCTTCTAGGGCAGCTGCTGGCCTCCACTGGCAGTCCATTCATCAGTCTCACTGGCCTTGACGTCTGGGTGTTAAGCAGTCTACCGCTGGTATTCTGTAGGAGACAGCAGTACCATCTGGTCTGCCTTGCTGACTCATACTCACGCTACCATGGTCTCCTTCCTGACACCCTGGTCTCAGCGACAGGCTGTTGAAGCAAGCAATCTCTTCAGCTCTGTGTTTACCTCTTTCTGACTTGCCTGTCACTCCAGAGTGGATAGCACCAGACATTTCAGTGCATTAACTGGTGCTCCTCAATTATGTTTGGAGGGAGAAAGTAAATATTCTAGTATTGTATGGCACATTGGGCTGGGCTCCAGGGTCAGTCCAGGCCAGTTATAATTTTACAAGTTCCGTCTTATCCTCAGGGGTTGCATCAAATCCCAAAGGGATTCTTGGTACCACAGACCATGGCAAACACTACTATGTGTCTTGCTATATCTGTATATTTATATCAAAGCTTAATGTATTAGTTAGACACAAGAGATTAAAAACCATTACAATTAAGATAGAACAATTTTATCAACACAATATAATAAATGGTACATGAATATAGATATATGCCCCCTCTTGACGGCTCTGAGCAGCTAGCATACACTGTGTGGATACATTAGAAAAGGGAAATATGTTGCATTCAGGGTAATGTGGGCAGGGAAGTGTAAGATTGTAAATGGCTCTTCAGAAGCATAGAATTAGTTGTAGGATTTTTCTGTTAATATTTTCCTGGGCTTGCCCTGCCATCTGGACCCTTCATAGCTCTGGGACATGACCTGATCAGGATGTGGAGGTGATACAACTAAACAGGTCTGGTGTTCCTTTTTCCAGTGAGCTAAGAGAATGAGAGCTCTCTGGTCCAGGAAGGTCAACTCTGTACACTCTTGTTAAATGGTGCCTCGTCAAATGCATCTCATCCTGCAGGAAGAAAGGTGGCAGCAACCTCTACTTAAATGCTGGCAGCCATGCAACTGCAAAGTCATCTCCTGAAGGAGGACCTAGTTGAAGACTGTCTGAAAGACCAAGGATTGCTGACACAGACAATGCCAGCCAATCAGGAACTGCTGTTTAGTAGCAATGCTTTCTTGGGACCAATGGAGTGTGGGTGGAGGTTATTAAAGGAGCATTTCTCACCTGCTTCCAGTGCCACTTCTCCTCCAACCCCCCAAGGGCAGGTAGGGTCGGGCAGTGAGTAGTCCAGAGCACAGGCAGCAACACCCCAGCCTCACACTATGAAGGAGATAGTTTGACCTGGGCAGAGGTGGGAGAGAAAAGGGCAGGTTGGGGGAGGTCTGGAGAAATTCAGAAGACCTTATGAGTTCTGGAAAACCTCTGCAGAATGATTCTGATCAGTTTACAAGCTAGAGATCTAATAAAGACTGTATTTACAGCAAGCAGCAGGGGACACACTTCTATAGATTGGTTTCAGTAACTTCACAAGTCCTGGTCCATTTTGGATGTCAAAGAACTTTCAACTCTCATTTGATAAGGCTAGAGGTAAATGCTCAGTCAGGAGACATTAAAAGGCAGTTCTAGCCAATAGTTGCCAGCTGCTTTTTCTGGGGTAGATGCTAATCTAAGCTTACATATTGTTTTCCCTAGGTTCCTAATAACCTTTGTGGACAGCTCCTTAGAAACATCAGTTTAGGAAAGAGAAAAATCAAGATACAGAATAGCCATATGTTGCCATAGGCTACCAAGGAGTAGGGGATGGGATCTGATCTTAACCTGTCTATTTTGGCCCCGGAGCCTTCAGTGGATGCCCTACCCTTTCTGATAGATGACAGGTGCATAGTCACAGGGCACATCAAAGCTGAGGCTTTCAAAGCCAAGCACATTCCATTCGCGAGGCCCTCCGAGCGGCTACCATGTTAGGCAGCACAGGGTGGCTTTGCTTTTCTCTTCTGCGACAGCCACAATAAAACCCTTCCACTTCTTTCTAACCTAATTATTAGTAGAGAAGGTGTATGAAGCAAGTAGTAATGTTTCTATAAGGACTGGCCATTTACAGGGAACAAGGGCATTTTTAGTGAGAATATCTGAGATAGCTCAGATGGCACCTCTTGATTCTTTCTTCCATGAGGAAGATGTTATCTTCGCTTCCTTTGGTCAGCCCACCTCTTTCATACTGCTGGATGGAGCTGCTTAGGGCTCATCTCCAAGCCCTGGCAGTGTGTCCAGCCAAAAGTAACCCGTCTGCATGCCTGGCTCTGGAGATCTCATATGTCCTCCTCATCAATGCCATGTATCAGTTGTCATCATTTAGTATAAATGGCACCCTGAGCAGATCACATTTCTGTGTTTATCAGAATGGGTACTGAGGTACAATCTTGCTGCTTTTGTGTTCCTGGCTGTGTGCTATCACTGTAGGAATCTTCCAGAAAGTTCCAGATGATTTCCTAGAACTTTCGTTATGCCTTTGTTTGCATAGTGAGTTCTAACCACTCAGTCTTTCTCTTCAAAATCCCCTCATGCCTTTGCCTGAATCATTGTTTTTAGTACTTCCTCTGCTCTCTCCTACTCCCCACCCATGCCTCCTTGACTCCAGTTCTGTTCTGTGTGCCCCCTAGGATGTTCTCCAGTGTCCCCCACCTCCTTGTTCTTCCATTGGTCATACTGTGGCCATGGCCAACTTCCAGGACTGTCATTGCACCTCACCCCATTGCTCCATAACTCAAAGTTACGTCTGCTTCTTCTCCCAGCATCCTTGGAGTCTTCTTAACACTTCAAACTCTGTCTTTATTACAAACATGCTTGATGATTTATGTCTTCATTGTTTGTACTTTGTTTGAGCGTAGAGCATAGAAATAGAGACAAGCGTGTGTTCTGTGGTAAAGGACTTCAGAGTAGGAACATGGGGACCTGCTTGTCACAGTGCTGAATGTTCCTCATGCTCAGAGTCTCATACTGCAGCGAGGGCTGACAGAGGACAGAATAACTCTACTCTTTGGTGTCTATCTTGTACTTACATTTTCCTAAAAATGATCCACTTGGGGGTTTTTGTTGTTGTTGTTGTTGTTGTTTATTTGTTTGTTCTTTATTATATGACTATCTCCATGGGAAGTGTTTCTCCCAGGTTATCTCAAAGGCCATCGAACCAATCTGTAGGCCTTATGTAAGTATATTTCCTTTTCTTTTTCATTCTTTTCCTTCTCACTCTAATCTTGCTCACTCTGGCCCAAAGCTTTATTTATTTATTATATGTGAGTACACTGTAGCTGTCTTCAGACACACCAGAAGAGGGCATCATATCTCATTACGGATGGTTGTGAGCCACCATGTGGTTGCTGGGATTTGAATTCAGGACCTTCAGGAGAATAGTCGGCGGTGCTCTTAATTGCTGAGCCATCTCTCCAGCCCATGCAAGTATATTTCAATCAAGCATCACTCATTAAAATCATACAAAAATCCTGCCTGGTAGCAAGCTAGAGGGTATGTTTTCTTTCCAGGAATTTACTTTAGCCACAGCAGCATCATAGTTAGCCTCAGCTTGTTACTTGACATACCTGGGAAAAGGGGCCCTCAACTAAAGAATTTTCTCCATCAAATTGGCATTCAGACTTGTCTGTAGGGCATTTTATTGATTGCTAATTGATGTAAGATGGCCTAAGCCATTGTGGGCAGTGTTATTTCCTAGCTGGGCAGGCCTGAGCTCTATGAGTAGCTGAGTAAGCCAGTAAACAGTGTCCTTCCATGAGTTCTGCTTTCATTCCTGCCTCCAGGTTTCAACCTTGTGTTCCTGCTTTGGCTTCTCCCTGTGATAAACTATAACCTACAAGCCAAATAAACTCTTCCATCACAAAGTTGCTTTTGTTAAAAAGTTTTATCGCAAGAACAGAAACCAAACTGGGAGAGTCACCCCATGGAAAACAACTGATGAGGGCTGGTTTTCTTTAAAGGTTTCAGAATGTCTTCTGCCCAGCAAGTCCATCAGATCTGGTCATTTTAACGGGGGCCAGGCAGACAGCTCCTTCTCAAAGCTGCATTTTTCAGTTCCATGAGTCTACTGTGGCCAATGAAAGTCTCTTCTTACTTGTTTGGTTTTAGGCTGGTGCTCAAATGTGTACTATTCCCTCTCGCTAAGGCACCAGCCCTTTCCTGCGCCTCCTTCCCGCCTGCTCTTACCATTTGTCTAACTACCCCTTTTACATTCTTGCTAGCTTCAAGAATACCACGAGGGGAGAAATTCCTAGGACTATCCACCATCCAGATTTCTAGTGACACACAGCAGCCTGTGTGTCAGTTCTGTCGTGCCGTTTCTCCATTGGTGAGGTAGGACCAGAGTCTCATGTCTCCTGAGCTTTGCATATGTCATATTCATTGATGACCAGATAGCTCAAGAGCTGCCTGGGTGAGAGCAGTTACATCTTGGAAATTGGCAAGCAATGTACACATAGCCTGGTTTTCTACTATGTGTGTATGTGTGTGTGTGTGTTTAAATTTCTCTATGTTATAAAAACAGCATTTACCAGTTGTTGCTGAAATGAATTGGTAGCTATTTTTCTTTTTGTTGCTACTTCATAACTTAGCTACTGTTATGAACCATAATGAAAATATTTGACTTGCAGGATATCTGATATGTGAGCCCCCCCCCCAAGGAGTTGTGATGCATAGGTTGATAATTGGGAACTACAGCTTTGATCCCATGCTCAGCCTCTTGGTGACATCATACAAAATGGCATCAGTCTGTTTCTCCTAGTAGAGACAAGGTAGCTGTTTCTTGGAGTCCTTATGAACCAGCCAAGGTTCCTAATTGCTTGCTCTCAGGGAAAGACCGCTCAGGCAGAGCCCGGAAACCACCTGGATGATCACCTCCACTCACTGCTTGCCTTCAGTACCATGTTTTCTTCTGCCCCAAGAAGCAGATGAGCCTGGCAAAGAGGTAGAAAAGTCAATGGCCCGATTAACTTTTTTTTTTTTTTTTAAGGACAAAGGAAGTCAATAGATATTGAAAATAGGGCTGCTTCTGTCCCAGGGCTCAGCAGCTTCTAGTTCATTTCCACGTCATGCTGGCGGTAATGGGAAGTGACAGCTGATGAAAGCTGCTATTCATGGTCATCTGAAACAGCTTTTCCTCCCAGATGAAATTCGGTGTGGCATGAGTCTAAACACACAGACCAGAGGCTGGGCAAAGCAATTCCCCAGATCCCCAAGGGCTGGCAGAGGCGACTTTGTTTGTGAAGGGGGCTTCCTGCAGGGGCATCAAAGAGACTCAATGTAAACAATGGGGGTCTTTATACCCCTCCTACGCTTGGGCCTGAGATGGTGGTCCTGGCCCCAGACTCTGTCCAGTTAAGACCCTCCTCTTTGTTTATAATCAGCCACAGGCACTGGGGGTGACTTTGAGGTTTCATGACTACTATTTTCTACTATAATGGACAAAGCCCAGATTTATTCCCATGCCTTGTAGGTGAACTCTTCCCCTGTAGGTATAATGTTGGGTGGGCAGCATGACGCGTGGACGGCTTCAGGTTTGCAATGATCACTCTCTCTCTCTCTCCATCTAGAAGAAACACGAGTGTTTGTGAGTCTTAGCAAAAGGGACATTTGTACTGCGTTCGGAAATAGGCAGTCCTGGCAGCCCGTGCAACTGATCTTCACGAGCTGGAGGCAAGTACGGTGGAATGAGATGCCAAAGCTTTTCTATTTCTTCTCATCTGACACCGACATCATGTCACAGACATATGGCTTCGATCGGAACAAAGCTGGTGGTTTGTCATCAGCCTCAGAGTTATGGGCTTAGTCACTTGGGTAGCCAGTAGTTCACTTGGCACAAGCACCTCTGAAAGAGCCAACACAAACCGCACGAGGGTTGGCACTGGGCAGAGGGACAAGAGAAGAATCTGAGACTAAAGAAAATGTAACTCTTTTTCCGATGGCTCCTTGCCTCTATTTAGACCCTAACTAGTGGTTCTCAAGTTTCCTAATGCTGCGACCCTTTAACACAGTTCCTCATGTTGTGATGACCCCCAACCATGAAATTATTTCCATGGTATCTCGTAACTGTAATTTTGCTACTACTACAAATTTTAATATAAATATTTAATGTGCAGGATATCTGATAATGTGACATCCAGATGGGTCATAACCCACAGTTTGAGAACCACTGATTATAAAGTCTTGCTACCTCAAGCTCTGTATGGTTTCCCTCTGATCCTGATGCTGACCTAGTGGAAATGTGCCCGTAGACCCTCAGGAAAAGAGGTGAAGCCTATTCTACACCATGCAGGATGAATATGGCCCCTGAGTCAGGGACAATGGGGCTAAAGGATGTCTGGTCCTAGACTATGCTGGTTAATACTGGCACTCACTGAACTCCTGTTTCAAGCCTTTCTTCAGTTCCTTGAGCATCTTGCTTATTGCTTCAATTTACTTGTTCCATACAAAGGCCCCCTTCAAATATGGCCCTTGGATCTCCTGTGTTGGTGTGAGTGAAGGTATGGAGTAAAGACTCAGCCATCATATGTGACTTATAAGCCCTTGACTCTGAGGCCTCGGGATTTGAATGGTAGTTGTTTGAACTCTACCCCTTCCTCACTGTGCTTGCGTCAATGAGCAGGCTTTTGTCTTCTGCTCGTTACTATTCAACTGCTGCTATTATTTCATCAGATCTGTGAATCAGGGAATGGGAAATGGGCAGTATGAGTCTATAGTTTCTTTCTGTCTGCAATCCCTTTTCTCCTCCCAGTCTCTGAAAACCAGTGTTATAGGGTAGACTAGTTTTTAGTTCTCTCATTCCCATGTTTATGAAAATATTTTCTAAGCCTTATATGCTCTGAATGTTGTAAGTCTAAAGCCTCCATGATTTTGAAATTTTGTTCCCACAAGTCTTTGTTCTAGCCAGGACTTCAAATCCTATTTTTTGAAGGTGAGCTTAGCTGTGAACATATTGTAATTCCAGCACTTAGGAAGCTGAGGATGAAGGAAGGGCTGCCATAAAGTGCAGCCTGGGCTACACAGTGAGTCCCATGTCTCCTCCTCCTCCTCCTCCTCCTCCTCCTCCTCCTCCTTCTTCTCCTTCTTCTTCTTTTTCTTCTTCTTCTCTTCCCTCCTCCTTTATTTTTCCTCCTCCTTCCTATTTCATTTCCTCCTCCTTCTTTATCTTCTTCTCTGACTGATGAAATGTTTTCCTGTCCTAAAATATGAGAGTAGAATGTTCTGGCTGCTTGATTCAAGGGAAGCATCAAAATTGGCCAGAAAAAAAGTAAGGGGGGAAATCTTTGGCTTGTACTAGAAAGTCCTTCTGAGTGTGGTTTTGCTCACCTGGTGCTTTTGGTCAACAAATTTTTCCACATCTGCTGAGTGTCCTACGAATATCACTCTAACCCTTGCTCTCCCCTTCTCTCCCTCCCCTTTCCCCTCTCTCCACGTGGCCATGGCCACCCTCTGCTTCTCTATTCTCTCTCTCTCTCTCTCTCTCTCTCTCTCTCTCTCTCTCTGCCTTTCTACAATAAACGCCTTAAAACAAAAACAAAAACAAAAAAACCCAAAAACCAAAAAAACAAAACAAAAAGTCTTAAGGGAGGCCTCCTGACTTGTATAATTTGTTCTCTTATAGTAAATAGGACCTGAAAAAGTAGGATCCTGCCAAAACTTTGAACAGGAAACAAATGGACTCTTCATTTGCATGTTTCCTCAAAACAGGAGAATATCCAGCAAAGCACTTTCTCTGTAGGAGTATCCACAAAGGGTCTCCTCAGTATGTAGCTGTGTGGAGCTGACTGGGAGCACTTTCTCTGTAGGAGGATCCACAAAGGGTCTCCTCAGTATGTAGACGTGTGGAGCTGACTGGGAGCACACTTCCACCCTAGGAACAATTTCCATTTCCCAGATGGCATGGATTTCAGGACATCATACCTGGGAGGAGGGATTAGAAATGAGGGTGCTGGTGCCAGACTGCCTTTTTTCTCAGAGTTTGGATATGGGTTTGCAGAAAAACACAGTATTTGCCCTTTGTATTAAACCCCTTACATATCTTGCCTTAGTGTGGCTATTTGTCCTTGTGAGTGCTTCCATCAAGTTTTTGATGAGAAGCCAAAGGATTCAGAGTCTAGCCCAGCTCCTGGCTTTGTCCAGGAGTGTCCTTCCAATATGAGCTTTGTTTTAGAACAAAAGTAATAGTGCTATCTGTTGAGAGATGTGTGTGAGTGTGTGGGGGTATATGCACATCTGGACATAATACACTTTAATGACAGGAATATCACTATTTTTGATCCTCCCAGAGTGTCTCCAACTCTACTTAAGGTTCATCATCAGAAAGCCTCAGTTAAAATGAAATATTTGATTAAGAAATATCTTGTTTAAATACAGTTCAGAAAAACATACACCATAAACACATTGATATTGTTACATAAATTAATTTCAGTTAAATACCTTCAATTATTATAAACCAATCAACATGAGAGACTATCCCAAAACCACAGAGCTACTTATCTAAAATTTGCAACAAGTTAAGGCACCATTCTGACTTCCATTGAAATCGCTTTTCCATATTATGAGTTTAACCAATTTTCTGGCAGCAGGGCTGTCAGGCCCAATTTAAGGGAGTGTTTCTGGCTCAGCAAGTGTTTTCATTTCTAAGTGTGTGTGTGTGTGTGTGTGTGCATACATTTTCACATACATGTGCATACATATACAAGTGCTTCTATGGGTATCAGAAGTCAACTTTGTTGAGTCAGTTCTCAGTTCTCATTCTCCACCTTTAATTGGGTTCTGGGTTAAACTCAGGTCCACAAGCTTACATAGCTAACACCTTTATCTATGAAGCCAGTGTGGTGGACTAGCACAAATATTCTAACAGAGATTTTACATGAGAAATATGGCCAAGTTTGTGAGGTGAGAGCTCTTAATCGTAGATGCTTTTGTCAGCTTGAAGCTTCAAGATCCTAGGTTTCAGGAGGAATACACAGAGGGGAATGAGCACACAAGGGGGGAGGGGCAGCTTACATAGTACTTATTCCCAGTGAGGACACCATAGCAGTTCTGTGTGAGGCAATATGGAAATGAGAAGATGGTCACACAAAGTCAAACATTGAGTCAAAGGAAATCATGCTTTCTTGTAAACACTATGTTAGCTTTTGTTTACCTGGGAGAATTTACCTGTCTGGTGAGGAAAAGGAGCTAGGCCTAACCACCTTCTAGATGAAGTGCCAGCATCCATTTTGCAGAACAGAACTAGGGCACAGAGGAAGCTGCAAGTCTGCTCAGGACTTAGGCTCATGCTGAATGGGATCTCTAGCTTTTTGTCCCTCCTGATTTGCCACCCAAAGGCAAAGGAAAAAAAATAGCACTACTGGGTGCAGGACAGGGGCAGACCTAAGGTACATGGGCAGGACCTAGAGGACAGGGGCCTGAATGGGAGAAGAATAAGAAAATACATGGAATCTAGGTTCTTCTGCAAGGGACCACTGAAGCGATGGCTGTTTATCTTTTAATAAAGGACAGATGGAACAAGAGAAGGCAAGACTATTTGGAACAGGATATAGGAAGATGTAGTGAAAAGAACATCAGAAAACAAGGCAACATAGAGAAATCTGCCTCTCTGGAGGGAGATGGCTACTCCCAGAGTCTTAGCTGGGGCAGCAATAGCCTGGGTTTCATCCCTCCTACCCAGTCACCACCCAGGAGCTTCCTGAAAGAGCATAGTCCTGGGATGAATGCCTAGACAGTTGCTTTCACTGGGTTGACCCAAAGGCAAACTAAGCCATGCACAAGCTGGTCCTGCCCAAGTCAAGGGAGGAGGCCAAGGGTGGATGCTGGGAAGGGAACCAAAGAGTTTGTTTTTTCTTAGTGGTTGTTCAAATTCCTCTAACTGTGCTAGGTTAGAATCTTGGCTGCTCACAGCAGCCTTCAGTGAGAGAGAACTTTGCATTTTCTTTAGCAAGAAAGCCTTCAACACCCAGCTGTATGAACCAATTACTGGCTGGAATACCCTAGTTCATCTATTGACAGTGGGAACACCGTGGCAAATGCCCACTGAACGTGTGCTGGACCCAGAAGAAGCACTGGAAAACCAGCACAATAGACATCACCATTGTAACTGCTTATGTTTTCCACGTGGACCACACAAACCAACACACCAATATCCGATCTCCCCGTGCTGGATGTAATGAAGCCAGGGCTAATGAGAATAAAAATCAGGCTCTCCAGGCTGTAATGACTGAGAAACGGCATCAATACGGTCATACCCCCCATCAGAAGCAGGGTGAGTCAGATATGCCAGGGAGATTTATTCCTAAAGTATAATTAATGAGCTTATGATGAAATAATTCTACTGGGGGAGGGGGATGGATGAAGTCCTGATATCCATCTGTCATGGTGCCTAGGCATGTATGCACAGGGTGACGGGTTTGGACGACATGCTATAGTAAAGTAAAAATCTTTTATCAAATGTGCAGGTTACTGTAACAACTGCTCATTTTGAGACGGAGCATCCACAACAATGAAAAAGAAGGTTACATGTTTTAAAGTAATAAGAACAGACATGCCCTCATGCACACACAAAGCTTTGCTAGGAGCACTGAGTTCTGAATCAATAATGGATGATTCTCTCTGCAGAACAAGCAATGGATTTTTTTTTTTTTGCATCATAAATAAATGAGCAACCTTTTATTTATCCAGGGAGACATCCCTTAGCACAGGCAGAACCCCATTCTTGTATCTTTGTGTTCATCTAAGGGCTAAGCAGCTGTTTGCTCTGTGGTCTGCAGACAGCACAGCAATGATGGTCCCTACAAAAGCAAAAGAGATGAGAGATGTCAGTCACAGGTACATCGAGGGCTTCAGTTTTATGACCACTTCTAATAGTTCCTCAAAAAAGACTCACATAAACAAAATGGAACATTATTTTCCAGAAGACAGGCTTTATAGATTTGTATTGATGGTGTTGACATTTGGTGGCGGTGCAGTGTGATGATAAAAATATCTCTTCTATTACAAGAGACCAGAACATTTGCTGGACCTCATAGCCAGAGTTAATAACAGATCTTGAGGTCACTTAAGACTGCTCTCCTACTGAGTAGCCAGCCTGTTTGTTTAGCCTACTTTCAAGAGAACAATGTGACAATCAATTTTACTCACCTTGGATTTCCTATATAATCAACCTTTACAACCTAAGGCAAATGCATAGCTGTAACTTTAAGTTATGTACTCTTCCATGCCCCGCATCCAGAACAATGCAGGTGTATCATTTGCTGAAAGCATCAATTACAGAGGCTGAAAGCAATCTTCTAAAATGAATATCAACCATAAATGTTTAACACATTTATGGATAATGTTGAACACATTTGGTTATTGCTTGATAAACAATGATGTTTATGATGCTTTCTTTTTTCTGGGTCGATTGGAGCCGGTGACTTAATCCCTCATAAGACTCTGTTAAACATTTCTGAAACAAAACTCATTCCTTCCTCCACAGGATGTTTTCCGTGTGGATATTGAGTAAAAGAAAGAAGAGGAATAGGGAGAGGGAGGGAGGGAAGGAGAGAGGGAGGGAAGAAGGGAGGGACAGAGAGAGAGGGAGAGAGAGAGAGAGAGAGAGAGAGAGAGAGAGAGAGAGAGAGAGAGAGAGAGAGAGAGAGAGATGCTTAGCCCTCAACTATACAAGTCCTCAAAACTATGCTTACAGCCACTGTAGGTGAGGGCTGCTGGCTCATTTCCAGATTGCTGCCCTATGGAGTTTTCAGAGGTTATAATCTTTGTGCATACAAAGGTTTTGCATAGCTTGCCAGTCAGTGACAGATATTAGGAGCACAAATTAACCACCATAATACAGAGAATTATAAACACAGACCCACGCAGCAACTTATTTGGCTTAATTGTAATTTTTAGCACCTGATTTTGTTCCTGATACCTTGTCCCTGAGAGTGTGAACTAGGTCACTCAGCTGGAGTTTTGAGGGGTCAACCACCTGCTGGGATTTCAACAACAACCTTTCTTTTTTGGCAAGTTAAGACAATATATAGTACTTTTTTTTTTTTTTTTGAGATTTCTTCAATGCAATGAAGAAGACATCGCTATTTGCTTTCCTGACATTGGTCCTTCCTATTCCATGGAAGGCAGAAACGAAACATTATTTTCCATCATTTATTGCTAAAGATTTTAGAAGAGCCTGAAACCTTTCTCAGCAAATTGTTGGCCCACCTCCATAAGTTTAACTAGTGGATACATTGTGCGATGGGTTGATTCCATTATTTAAATTATACAGGATAGTCAAACTATTGTACATCACAGCCAACTGAGATCAACCGCAGGAAGGCAATGTGCTCCAGTTTAAGAAAGTCAACTGATTGTAAACTACCACTGAGATAGAGGGTAGAGAAGAACAAGATGGCCATCCAGATTGAGGGGGTTTTCTTTTTGTTTGCTTGTTTTTTTTTTTTTTAAAGGCAGTTAATAAAACCTATTGTTTGTTCATGTTGTAAAATAAAAACATTTAAAGGAATTGAAGAACACTCTTATCTAATAAAGGATGCTGACGAAAAACATACCACACACTAAGTCCCGGGAGGCTAAAAGCTTTGAGTTGGGAACAAGAGAAGGACACTTATTCTTAACACTGTTCTTCATGATTCTGAAAATTCATTGAGGGGAATTAGGCATTAGAATGGAAATAAAGGCACAGCCTTTGGAAGGAAAAAGTAAAACCATCTCTGTTCACAAGATGGCATGATGGTGTAATCCTAGAACTCAGAGGTGATCTGTTTAACAAGCAGTTAGAATGACCGAGAACATCCTCGACGTGTAAAGATAGTGTGGACGCGCAAAAGCCAGCTGTGTTTCCATACACTGATAATGAGTGGCTCAGAAGGTAATGAAGAACATTCTAGTTGTAATATCAGAGGAAGAAGACACGACTATATTAACTTCAGGGTAGAAGCCTGCAGATTAAAATGAAAGGCAATGCAAACGTTGGACACAACTTCCCTTTGTATATGTTGTGAACATCATCATTGTTCAGATGTCAGTGCAGCCCAAAGAATTCACAGACTCTGTGAAATACCTACAAAAGTCCCATTGGCTTTTTCCTCCTGAAATGCAAGCTAAACCAGTGCTAAGTTCATATGGACTTTCAAGAGATTCTGAAAAGCCAAGACAGTCCTGGAGAAAAACAAAATGGGGAGACTCATGTTTCCTTGTTTAGAATCTTCCTCAAAGCTGTATGGATTAAAACAACATGACATGGGTCTAAATATCACATCAGAGGGGAGGGCTGTGGGTGGGGTGCGGGGATGAAGTCTCTGAAGCTGGTTTTCAGAAGCAGAGTGGAGTCTCACAGTGGGGAAGAGTGGTCTAGTTAACACACCGTGTTGACTCATTAGATAGCCACATGAAGACTGAAGCTGGAGCCTAACCTCACACAGCAGACAGAGGCCTTCGATAGAGCCTCACAGCTCCAGATGTAAGAGCTGAAATCACAAAACCATAGGGAAAAATAACCCAGTCTAAATCATTACAACCTTGGACTTGGTAACAATTATTATAAGTAGCTATGAATCGTTCAGTAACATAACAAAAATAAATGAGGGGGAATTTATCAAAATCAGAGACTTTGTGCATCAGACAGCATTACTGAAATAGTTCACATTCCACCTCAAGTAAAAGTCTAATACATACAGCACACAGAGTGCCTAGAACCCAAATGAAGCCAACATGTATAAAAATGGCCAATGACTTAGAAAGATATTTCTCTAATAGCAGCATATAAACTTCTAATATACATAAATCATGTGCATAAAAAGGTTTCTCATGTCATTAGTTATTAGAAGTATGAAAACAAGCACAGCAGCTATTCATTGCCACTAGGGAAGCTGTATGCCTTTTAAGAAATCAAGAAAACACAACTACACTATACCTTAATTTTATAAGTGGGGAGATTTAAAACATTTACATGGCTTCTGGAAATATGAAACTCTCTGTTGTGAGAAAGTTTGGAAATTCCTAAAATGAATATATGATCTTTATATGATCTGCCAATTTCATTTTTAAATTTATACTCCAAAGAATTGAAAGCATATATTCTTGTAAATGCTGCATGTGAATACTCATAGCAACACAACTCACAAGAGTCAAAAGGTGACAGTGACCCAAAGGGCCATTGAGAGCTGGATGCTACATAACAAAATGAAATGTGTCCCTACAGTGGAATATTACACAACCCGAAATACTACAAAAAAAGAGAGTCACTATGTACTACAATGTATAAGTGGCCCTTACCAATATTAAGAGAAAGATGTGAGATGTAAAAGTTTAAGCATCATATGGTTGTGATTATATAGAATTTTCTTGAATTATAGGACACGAGGATGACTGCTTACAGGATATGGAGTAACCTTGGAGTGGTGAAAGCTATTTGGCAGGAAGAAGAAGCAACAGCTGTGAGGTATTGTAAATGCAGTGAATGCCCCTGGACTGCTTGCTTCAGGATGGGGAATTGTGTTATGTGATTTTCACCTGAGTCTTAGCAATCAGAATTTCTTTGTTAGAAACATCTACTAGAAATAACCATGTAGTGATTAAAATTATCCCTGAAGGGTCAGTTTGTGTCTCAGAAAACAGCAAAAGAATATGAAAGTCTCCTTGAAAGATCTGCATTCTTGTTTATCTAGCCCTCTGAGGGCTTTGAAGGATTCCTAGCTGGACAGAGTCCTTCAGTCTCTCTGTTGTCACTGGAGTTTAATGACAAAAGTCTCAGCTACGGGGCTCCAACAAGCTAGGCTCAGTCAAGGACCCCCACATTCTTAACACAGTGGTTAAGAATGAAAAACGAAGAAAGGATATTTAGACAGAGTGCTGGGAAGAGAAATAACTCAAGGGGTGCAGTGACCCCAGTACTATCTCCAGGCTACAGACAGTAATTTAGGCTTAAATATGAGAAGAATCAGGCAGAGGCAGCGCATAAGCATAGTTCAGCAGTCCTGTGCAAGGTGTATGCTTCCTATCTTTATCTCACCTGTGGCTCTACAAGCTGAACTGATGTAAATCAGTTAGTGTAAATCAGTTCACCACTGACCTCACCATGAAGGGGCGGGGCACCAATCTGGTACCTAGAAGACTGGATACTCCAGGTTGCAAGCTTTCCAGTACAGATTGTCCTCATCTTCTGGTTGATCTGTTTGAAGAGTTGCCATTCCTGGAATCTAAGGGGACTGCATGTTTTGGAGACTGACTTTATCTTTGTGTTTTCAGCGTCATGGAGGAGTAGCTGTGATGAGTTAGGTAGACAGACACACAGGTAGGAAGCACACAGGTTTTCCTGATCTCAGTTTCTTTGTGAGCCCAGGAATGGAAAACAATGCTTTAAGCCAAGGCATCTTCTATTAGAGTGTTATACTGTTGCTAGATTAATTTTGTTCTTTTGAACCAATAAGCTGCTCTCTTCCTGCGTGTTAGCTACAGAGTATTTTGAAAGTGGAGACAAGCAGAACACAGTGTTGGTGATCTGTGATCCATTACCTGTCACCCAAATATTGATGTATTGGTTTGTATCATCTGGCTGGTGTTTTCACAATACAAAGGTTACAGCTTCTCTTGCTGACATTTGCAAGGCTCATGCGTGGTAGCTTAAGGCAGGTTCTGCTGGCCTTAAATTCCTTTCTTAGACTTACACTGTTCTGCCTAGAATTTTGCAGCCCTTGCTCTACAGTTCCAGCGGTAGACATTGATGGGCAGGGGAAATAACTGTTCCTTCAGTTTTGGGGGGCACCTTTCACTACCTGAATGACAACAGGGAGAGGGGAGACAAATGCCAGATGCTATCACTGTAGCTAGAGACATAAAGGTCCAAGAAGTAACACTTCTTGGCTGGGAACCCAGAGAGGGGAGAGCAGTACACCAGCTCAGGGAAGCCCATCTCTCCACTGAACCTACCGCTAGAGGGTTTCACATCCATGATCCCAGTTCCTGCACCCAACAGCACCACCTCTCTGCTGCCCCAGACACAAGGGTATGCTGTCCTCCCTCAGCAGGTCCCCAGCCAACAAGTGGTACTTCTTTGCCCTCATTTGGCATTTGTCTCCCTTCTTCCTATGTCCCCAGTGTATCATCTGTGTCTCTCTCCCCAGTCATAGTGATGCTACTCTGCCCAGCAATTGCTAGCCATAGGTTTCCTTTGATAACATCTCCTTCTGTCTCTTTCAGCATTTCTTGTACTTCCATGGGCTCCTGTAATGCCCCTGGGCTGTCCTGAGGTGCACAGATGCCTCCAGGACACTTAGACAACATTTAACATCTTCCCACTGATACCTTGAATCCAAATAAAGTTTTTCCTTTATTTCTAGCTTTTACTGCTTTACTATTGGACTTTCTGCAATTATTTGTCTTAGAATATTTGAAGATAAATTATTCTGGTTTTCCTATATTATGCAATTGATTTGTCATAATTGCTTGGTATAAATAACTGTTTTAAATGTTGCTTTGGGGTGCAAAGACTAAAAATGCCTTCCAGATTTTCTTTTTGCAGTGTTTGGCCGGCTAGAAAGCTCTGAAGAGTCAAGCATGGTTTTCTTGTCCCGTGCCACACCCATCTACTGTCCTTGGGTCTGCCTTTTGGTTTTAGCTAAGTCCCAATGTTGAGCCAGCCTTAAGCCTGCCTCCCGTGTGATTCTGTGCTCACCAGGGTCAGCACTAAGTAAGCATATTCTGCCCCTGTCCATCACATTGCCTCCTCTACACTAAAGCAGATAAGTTACATTTGTTCACTGCTGTCACTCTTTGGCTGTAGGAAAATGCATCCTTAAACATCCAACAGCTCAAGATGTTAAGAATGAGAAGAAGAAATCTTAGCAAGAAACTATTCCGTGTGAACTTTTTGGGTAAAGTGGCCAGTTTTTCTAATAGCCTGGAAGACTTCTTACAACCTTCATCGTTACAGAGTTCTGGGGTGGGACTATTTATGTAATCTATTATGTAAACAATTCAATATATACATGTATAATCTATACAGGCCAGAGTGACTTCAAACACCATATGTAGGAGAGGCTAGCCCCAAACTCATATTCTTTGTGCCTCCCAAGTGCCAGGGTTACTAGTTTCATACTACCTTGCCTGCCCTAAGATCTATACAATCCAAGTTACATTTATTTTGACTCTCAATATTAAATATTATATATTCTCTAGTTTTTGTGGCGATTTCATCAAACTCAGCCACAAGTACGGTTCTGGGGTCTTGACAGAAGTCATGGGCGTAGCTTGCAGCAGGGACTCGTGCTTACCTGGATGAATTAATGAGCAACCAGATCTTGGAGGTCTACGCATCACCAATGTATCTATGGACTTGAATGTCAGGACACAATTCTGGGCTCAGAGGTTAAACTCCAGAAACTCATGACAGTCCAGAGCAGAAACCCAAAGCATACACTTTGTGGTATATTCAGAGATATTTGAAAGACTATTTTTGACATGATAATATTTTAACTCTCAGCCTGGAGAATTTCATTTCTGCAATGCTTTCCCAGATGTGGGTTTTCCATGCCCTTTCGTGCCCACATTATCATTAGCTTCCTGTTTATCCCCACTGAGATAGCTTGGTCTGTGATTTGTCTCTGGTGGCTTCTGGAAGACTGAGACCCTGGAAGAGATGAAATGATACCCGTAAGCTAGCAAATCACAAGGAAAAAAATGTGCATCTGCCTAGTACATTCTTTTTTTTTTTTTAATTTTTTTTCTCTCTAGACCAGGCTGGCCTCAAACTCAGAAATTTGCCTGCCTTTGCCTCCCAAGTGCTGGGATTAATGATGTGCCACCACTGCCCTAGTACATTCTTGGCTCCTCCCCCCGAGAAGATCATGAGGCCACCACAGGCATGGTTCCATCCCAGATAGCTTGCAAACCTGCCACTAGTCCCTTTAGTCTTTATACTCCTGGGCCCACTCTCAGTCCATCCCAACCACATTGCTGTCTTGATACTCCAGCTTGACTCTTCCTCCTTTCCTGAACCCACTTTATGTTTGCCTTTAAAAGACCTGTGGAGACCCTTCCAATAGTCTCAAGGTTCACTGTGGGTATTTCAAGTTTAGTGACTGTATTTTAGGAGGGTAAATTGCCACAAGGTATACTTTTGTAACCTAAGTTTGCTTTGCTTTGTCTAAATCAGGAAAAGATAACCTGTCCTGTAAAGAAGAGTTAACCATGCCTCATATTTTTATTCTTAAACCAAAGAAGAACAGTGGGAATCTACAGAGTCATGCAAGAGCCAGGCTGGCACCTATGTGTGGCTGGTAGCAGCTTGATTTGGGGCTTGGTTTGTCTTTTTCATTCATTTTCTTTCTTGTTAGCCAGCTGTGTCTGCTTTATCACTGGGAGCACATCTTTGTAGCAAGAAGTCCTTTCTGTGTGCATGAACACACTGGCTTACAGGGTCTGCCACACTGTGGGGCACTGCAGTGGAGTAAGACACAAGGAAGAGAGGCTGGAAAATTCTTTGTCACTTCCAATGTCTTCCAAATGGTCAGTACTTATGACTCCCAGGCTAACAGGCCCATACATGTTGGCAGTCTTTCTGGTATCCAACTACACACTAGATTTATTGTCTGCAACTTCATTTGCTTGCTAACTGTTTCCCAAGCACTGACCACATACCACTAAATACTGGATATGAGCAGTGGTTTTGCTGCATTTAAGGGAGACAAATGGCATGGAATGAAAGTACAAGAATATTACTGGATACTTCTCATAAAGTCAGACCTCATTCATTCATAAGATTCTAGGTCTCTGAAGAGGAATGGCTCAAAGTTGAATTAGAACTACCTGAAGAATATGTAATAGGCAATAAAAACACTTTCTCATTTTAATATAGAAGCTCCAAGAAAACAATTATCAAGCTTTTATTTTCAAAAGAACCATTTGAGAAATGTTAAAATGTAGGTTCCATAGACATAATTGAGAGGGAATAAAAGCAAGGACCGTAAGCACAATTCAATATGATTTTTTATTATGTCTGTTAATGTTTGTGCATAAGTGTGACTGCATGTACATTTATGTGAAGCAATGAATATATGTATATATATGTTTATATATATGTGCATATATGTATAAATATTTGTATACATGTATACATGTGTACAAATATGTTTGCATGTGCATGAGTATTTGTATATATGTATATGTGTGGTTTGTGCCTGTTTATGTGAGCATACATATGTTAAATGTGTTTTCATGTACATATATATGTGTGTATATGCTTGTATTATGTATATATGTATGTGTATGTGTATACATGTGTCTAATATATGTATGAGTATGTGATACATGTGTAAATGTGTATATATATGTATATATATAGTATTTGTGTGTGAAGATTTGTGTTTGTATATTGGTGAAATTTAAGGATGCTTATAAAAGTATAAAATTTTTGAAAGAGCATGTAATTAATAAACAATGCTATCCCTGTTTTTTATGTTGCATCATTGAGGGATACCTGGGATATTGGTAGAGTTGGTAGAAACATTCACTTTTTCTTGAATGTCTATCTGTATGTTGTGATTATTGTCCTTTCTGAATATATTCATCATCTATTCTGTACAGTAGAATATTTTTCAAGAAAAATGTATATAACCATGTAATATGCATTTCTGGGACCTTCCCTAGATGTTTGGATCCTTCCAGTATATG
>NW_022196911.1:59779148-59789574 GCF_008632895.1 Mastomys coucha
TGGTGGTGGTAGTGGTGGTGGTGGTGGTGGCAAGGTTACAAATGTGAATGCTGACAAACGTGATACTATTATGACCCACATGCCTTAATGAATATATGTACAGAATGTGTTTGTGTATTGGTCACTTTTCTCATTGTTGTGGAAAAGTACCTAATATGGGGGCATTTAGGAGGTGTTCTAGATTGCTTTCTGTTGCTATGATAAACACCATGACCAAAAGCAACTTTGAGAGAAAAGAGTTTATTTTACCTCATAGGTTACAGCCCACCACTGAGGGAAGCCAAAGCAGGAATTCAAAGCAGGAGCTTGAAACAGAGATCATGAAGGAATGCTGTTTCCAGGTCTACTCTTAGGCTTAGTTCAGATACATTTCTTATATAGCCCAGGCCCATCTGCCTAGGAATGACACTGTCACAGTCTGTTGGGCCCTCCTTTATCAATTACCAATCAAAAAAGTGCCTTGTAGACATGCCCACAGACTACTCTGAAGTTCTCTCTTGCCAAATATGACAAGTTGACAACCACAATTGGCCATGGCATGACTGAAGGGATTCTGGGGCCTATAGTTCCAGGAGTTTGATTTTGTCATAGGCAGAATCATGGAAAACAGCTTGATTTAAGGTGCCAGGAGCATGCCATAGTTGCTAACATGCCCACAGCTTTGTATGGGCACCAACAACGGAGAAGAGAACTTTGGTAGGAAGTGCACCGAGTCCTGGATCTTATTGAGCATCTTCATCCAACTGGGCTCCACCCCATGAAGATTACACAAACTCCTAGGACAGTGCCATATGCTTGGGACAAATGATTCAAACACATAAGTCTGCCTCTAAAGTACATTTCACATCTAAATCATAATGTTGTACCTAAGGTGCTAGCATGCTTTTCACATAATGGAAAATATATTCATCCTAAATGAAGAGTGCCTATAGTCATCATAGTACCTTTAATGTTCAAAAGTCTAAACTCCAAAGGTTCTTTCATAAGACTCAAGAAATTGTTTAACTGTTAATCCATATAAAATGAAGAATTCAAAACCAAGTTACATACTTCCTTTTTGAAACAGTAGAAAGGAGGCTTTTATAAGTAAACAAGGAAAAAATGAACCAAAGCAAGACCAGAATCCAATACCTTAAAATATCAAATTCTACAGCTCACATCATGCATGTGGCCTTTCCTTTGAGCTGGCTTTACTTAGGCCTATCGCTTTTCCCAGCAGGAATTCTGTATTTCTGATGTACCTACCATCCTCAGGAACTCCACTGAATCTAAGATTTCAGTGTTACTTACACACTGGGTTGTAGGAGTTTGTCTTTAGAAAACTCAACTTTGTTACACATTGTTTTTGTTGCTGTGTTGTTTCCAGAAACTTTTTGTAAGCCTCTATGATCTAATAACTTTTATAGTCTCCATGCTCACCGAACAGCACCACATGAATGATACTGAAGTTCTAAGGCCAGCTCCTCAGGTAGTCTGGCCCCTTGGAACACTTCTGGATTAGCTTGTGTGTCTTTATTACTGAACCTGGGAAGATATACTTCCATACACATCCCTGTGAGAGGATCAATTGTCTGATGCACTCACTTATTAAATGAAAGAATTTCAAAGTCATTTTCATTTTCAGATCTTCTTTGTTCATCACTACCTTTTCATTGCACTAAGTGTGCTCACATTGCCAAACTGCATACTTTTACATATTCCTCTCCACATTTTGCTATCATACTGTAACTCTTGCTAAACGCAATGAGCAGCAACCATGCCACTTTCCAAATGATATGCAGTCTTTAAATTTCTTCTAACAAACGTGTTGGTCCACTTCATTTGAATTCAACTTTACTGAAAAATTTAGCACATTGGTAGTATACATCTAGATTCTTCACCAACAGTTAATGACTGGTCAAGGAAGGAAACTCACTTTTCAGCACTGGTATAGCCAACTGCAAGAAACCTATACTTCACTTCAGTAAACCTTCCCCATACACCTATGTTCAAGGAGGCAACACTAATTAAACTCAGTGTCTTGCGAAAAACTGACATGAAATTAAGAGGAGGATTTGGTGTGTTTTGAAAGAAGAATGTGTCTAGAGAAAGTGGGAGGGGGATATAAGTTGAATGGAGGGTGAATATGATCAAAATTTATCAAATGAATGTGAACACACTGACTAAAAGTAAAAGGGTGGAATAAGATATCCCCTATAAACAGATTACAAAAAACAAGCAGGAGTTGCCATGCTTTTATGAGATAAAATATTCCCCATTTTTAAGCAGTAAGGAGACAGACAAGAAAGGTAATTCCATAATGAGAAAGGGTGTCAGTTCAACAAAAGAGAATGATACTTCGGAAAATGTATGAAGCCAACATCACATACATAGGAGACAATAGCGGGGAAGGATAGTGCATACCATTCATTCACTCTAGCCATGGGAACATTACTCACATGGAAACACTAGGCTTAAACTGCATTATAGATTGCATGAATATAACACCCATCTAGAGAACATTCCTCCCAAAAGCCTCATGATGCACACTCTTTTCATCACTTGGAATGTTCTCCAGGATATATCAAAAGAAGTCTTGACAGGAACAAGTTCCACATTCAAGGTTTTTTTTTTTTATCACATGCATTTGGAACACATACTAGGGATACAAGCATAGCTCAACATCCACAAAGCTATAAACAGCACTGTTATATTAGGCTTACTATTGTGGTAAAACACCATAACCAAAGCAAGTTGAGGAAGAAAGGGTTTATTTATTCCTCATCATTGTACATCATTGAAAGAAGTCAAGACAGGAACTCAAACAGGACAGGAACCTAGAGGTAGGAGTGAAGAAGAGGCCATGAGGGATACTGCTTAGTAGCTTTTTCCATATGGCTTGCTCAGTTTTTTTTTATAGACCAACAGTCTAAGGGTGGTCTATAAGACCACCCACAATGGATTTGGACCTCTCTCATCTATCATTAATTAAGAAAATGTTCTACAGGTTTGCCTACAGCCCAATATTATGGAGGTATTTTCTTAATTGAGGCTCCCTCCTCTCAGATGATACCTGTTTGTTTCATGATAACATGAAATTAGACAGAACAACCACACAGTTTGAAGATTGGACACACCTAAATACAATAAAAGCTATATGTAGTATGTCACAAAGTAAGAGAACTCTGAGTGGGGAAAGCTGGATCTGTCACCTTCAAGGTCTGGAATCATTCAGGCACGACCACTTTTAGCACTTTTAGTCAGTGTTGTAAGGGAAGACATCGCCAGAGAAGTCAGAGAAGAGAAAGAAAATGTATCTGAACTGGAAAAGAAGAATCAAAAAGGTCAGCATCTGTAGCTGATGTGGTCTGTATACTGAAAACTACCGAGAGTCTACCAAACCCTCTTCGACGTTGAGACAAATTCAGCAGTTGTGGTTCACAAAATCAATATACAAGTATTTCAAAAAAAAATTCTGAATAGTCAATATCATCTGGAACAAATGAATAAAGTCTGAGGCATTATATTATCTGGCTTTAAAATGTATTAAAAACCATGCAAAATATTATGGTACTGGTGTGACTACAGACACATAGACCTGTTAAGTGGAAGAAAATTCCTAGAAGTGAACCGATACACCTATGCCTACTGAGTCTTAAAGAATTTATTTTGCTGTGTTTTTTGTGTTTGACTGTGTGTGTGTGCATGCATGTGTGTGTGTTTATGAGTATATGTGTATGAGTACCTGCACAGGTGAAATAAATCACTTACCATGGAGTTGGAGTAGCATCTGTGTGCTGGGAACTAGCCTTAGTTCACCTAGAAGCTCTCTCTGGTGGTCTGCACTATGTCTCAAGCCCCACGCCAGCTGGATAGTTTATAAAATTGCAGGAACAAGGAGTGGAGAAAACAGTCTCTTCAGTAGGTGGTACTAAGAAAATTTGTTTTTTATATGTAGAAGAACAAAGCCAAACCCTCATGCTTCATCAGTTAGGAAGATCAACTCAAAAAGAATGAAAATTATATGTGATATCTCAGAGTCTGAAAACCCCAGTAGAAAACCCTAGTAGGGTAAATTCTTTGGGACACTCGAAGTGGTAAAATGTTTTTAATAAGACCCAAAGCACAGGAGCAAAAGCAAAAATAGATCAGATGACATCAAACTGGAAAGTGAAGGGACAGATAAGATCATGAAGACACAACTTAAAGAGTTATATCCAGGAACACTCTCCAGGAACATGAGGAAATATGAAACCATATACATATACACACATATATGTATATATGTATAGTGTGTGTGTGTTTGTGTGTGTGCATGTGCATATGCACAGAAGGGTTAATGTAAAAAGCATGCCATTCGTGATAACACAAATAGAACTGCAGATCATTTTTAAGTCAAATAAGCCGGGCACAAAAGGACAAATGACACATGAGCTCACGCGTGGGATTTAAAAGCAGATATCATAGAAGTGAGTAGAGCTATGGTGATCTGTGACGAAGGAGGAAGAGGGGAGAAGCATTTGGAAACTATGTAATGTTACTGATAGAGAGAAATAATGTGTCGTCTTAAAACACAAGACGGAGTGACTATGTAGAATAGCATTATACTGTGCATTTCAAGATGTTAAGAGCAAAGATTTCCTCTATAAGGAAATGCTAGGTGTCAGAGAGGATGGTGTGCTGACCCTAACATGAGAATGTCATAAAGTATACAAGGATGAAAACATACTGTTTTCCAGTGATGTCATTAATTTCCACAGGTCTCTAAAACTATTTTTTCAAAAGTAATGTATGAATTCATGGGCCTCGTCATACAAGATATACTATAGAAACAACAAGAATTGCTACGTAAGCTCATGCATGTTAACTTATAAACAGAATATTGAACAAATCAGAAAAAAGTAACAGTATCCCCAGACGCCACTAATTATACAGTCTGAAGACTGTCAGGAAACTGCTTGGACATCAGAATATTAGGTCTTTGATGTGGAGAAAACACTCCAAAGACCATAGGAAGCTGGGGATTTTAGGTTTTGATTCTTGATGTTGGCCATGATTTCTCACAGGTATCCAACTTCCAAAAAGATCATTAGTCTAATACATCGGATTACAGTTCCTTTATTAAAAATAGTTGTCATGTTTGAGCAAAAGTAAAAGAATTAAACCATTATAATAAGGTTGAATCCACAACAGGAAGGAGAAATCACTGGGGTGAGTGAAATCAGATAAATGAGAATTAGAAACGACAGGAAAAGAGCAATCCAGTGACAAGGGTGTCCATGGTCCCACGAGTCCCAACTAGAGTGACCTCTGAACATGTCACACATCCATCACCTGTGTGTCGGTTTTTAGTATATCATTCTTTCCTTAACTAATTAGAAAAAAAAATGTCACCTTTAAAAAGTCAGTTTCCAGCACCTGGAAAGATAGCTCAGCATTTAAGGGCACTGGAAACTGTTCAAAAGGACCTGGATTCAACTCCTGGGTGATTCACAAACATATAGTACTCCTGTAGCAGGCACAAACCTACATGTAGGCAAAATAACAATATACATATAATAACCAAGTATTTTGAAATGTTATTTCTAACAAAACAGTACTGAGTTGCATAGTTTCATGTCAACTTGACCTGAGCTAAAGTCATCTAGAAGGAGGGTACTTCAATTATGAAAATGCCTCCATAAGATGAGGCTGTAGGCAAGCCAATAGAGCATTTTCTTAATTAGTGATAAATAAAGAAGGACCCTGACCACTGTGGGTGCCATCTGAGCTGGTGGACCTCAGTTCTATAAAGAGAAGTTTGAACAATCACAGAGAACAAGCCAGTGAGCAGCAAACCCAGCCCTGCCATTTCTGCATTAACTCTTGCCTCCATATTCCAGCCCAGCTTGAGTTCCTGCCCAGAATACCTTTGACAGTGTGTGGGAGTGTAAACCAAATAGACCCTTTCCTCCCCACGTTGCTTCGGTCATGGTGTTTCATCACAGCCGTAGTAACTCTAACTAAGATACACAAAGACATCACTATTAAAATGTGATGAGTGTCTTAGTCTGTTTGGTTGCAGTAACAATGCATCATAAAGTGGATGGCTTATAAGCAACAGACTTCTTGTTCATTCTTCTGAAAGCTGGAAGTCCAGATGAAAGGACTGATGGTTCTGGTTTGTGAGTCCACAGCTGGCTCACAGGAGCCCATCTCCTCACTATTTCTTCATGAGGTGGGAAGGTGCTAAACAACTCCCCTGGTCTCTTTGACCAGGCACCAATTCCACAAGTCTCTGGTGCTGAGAAGGAATCATTTTGCAGATAATTTTCAGCCTAAGAATTTCCTGACTATAAGCATCCAGATTAAAGTCCTACTTTACTTCTATGTTGCTGAGATAAAACATTGGCCAAAAGCAGCTTGGGCTTATAGGGAGGCTTTATTAGGCTTGAGAATTACAATCCATCACCAAGGGAAGCCATGGTGATGTATCAACCCAGGGATGGAAAAGGAGACCTTAGAGGAATGCTGCTTACTGCTTACTGGCCCTTGCCCTCTGGCTTGTCCAGCTACTTTTCTTATATAGCTCAAGCCCACCTGACTATGGATGGCATTGCCTCTAGTAAGCTGGGTCTTCCCACATCATTAGCAATTAAGAAAATGCACTTCAGACATGGCCACAAGCCACTCTGGTGGAAACACTTCCTCAGCTGAGGTTCCCCCTTCCCAGGTGACTCTAATTTTCAAGTTGACAAAAATCTAACCAGCACATGCACCTCTTTTTTTCTTAAAGAATACAACATTTTAAGTTTTTTTTTTTTAAAAAAATTGAGCCAAGTCCTATATTCCCAGTTTTGTCCCTGTGCCTCATAAAACTTGTACTACAAAGTGAATTCCCCAAATTCCCAAGTCCTCATTAGAGTGAAGGTCAAGATAAGTCAACACTTGGTTATATGCATCGATGTTTAGACACACACAATTAAAATTAGACACCCAAATCAGACTTCCTATGTAAACAGGAGTTTGAGTTTCTTTCTGGAACTCCAAATGCCTGCCACCAAGGATGTTTGCATGCAAAAGTAGTGATACGAGATGGGAGCTGCCTATCTGGCTAATTTCTCCCTGGTCTTTAATTACCTACCCCTTGCTCTAGACTTGCTTCCCTCCCACTTCCATAAGGTGAATTACTTGAGGTCCCTGTCCTTGGTTCATTTTTGCTTCCTCTCTTTCTGAAGTAAGTAATACATGAGTTGTCTCAAATGTCTGCAACTCTTGGGGTATGGTACCAACTTTCTAAATCCTTGCTCTTTCAGGGCTTGAAGTGTGGCTTGCATGTGTATTTGTCTTTCTTTAGTGAAAACATGTCCCAGAGCCCTTCTCATTTCCACAAAACTCGCATGCCCCGAATTTAAAGATTCTTCATATGTTCCTGCCTACCAGCTCATAAAGCTCAGTTGAGACATTTAAGCTGCAGATTTGGTAAAAGTAATTTGAACATGGAGAGGATGGGAGTGTTCAAGAACTTACTCAGTCAGAGAGTCAGGTAGATCATTCCCTGTGTTACAGTCCCTGCATTCTAGCTCCAAATGCTGCATTGCAATGAAACCAGAGATAATCACAGTCATGGAGGTTAATGTGCTATTTTCCTGGAGAGATGGTGCCAGGGGAGGGAGTGATTTAAAGAGTTCTGGTGGGGACATCTTGAATGTGCAGCATTTCTGAAGGCCATTATCACTAGTGCAGCAGTATCTTTTCAATGAGTCTCAAATAAAACAAGAACTTTTTCACTCCCAAGTGCAGTACCATAAAAATATATCTTCCACACGTATTATGTTATATATATATAATACTTGTGACACCTAATGCCTTTTAAATGTGGTTAGGGAAGCAGATGGCAAACACCCAGCATGTGCTCAGGGCTTTCAAATCTCATCCAATAGTCATAATTTTACATTTTCAGTGTTCCCCTCCTAATGTATCAAAGGCCACACAGAATTTAAATCTTAGAGTTGGTCATGTAGTAAATCTGGAAGGGCATTTTCTGTGTGCAACCCACTGGAGATGTCTGCTTGGTGAATCCTCAATGTCCAGAGGCAATATCCAGATGATACTGTGTCCCCCAACTACTAGGTTGCTGGGGATTGCAAGTACCACTAAGATAACTCATAATTAAATGCTGAAGGAGTTGCAGCAGCCAGGGGTTCACATGACAGGCAAAAGGGGTGACATTTTATACGGTCAATTTTCTGAAACAAAATCATTGGACAATTAATCTGGGATTTATCCACTTGGGTCTGGTCAGACGGTTCTATAGGTACTGTCAGAAACTGGATGGACAACCAGATGGATGGGAAGAGATGCTCTATGAAGTCACACATTGAAGAAAGACCTCTAACTGACCAGAATGACTATCTTAAGCATATCTATCACTTGCCTCTTCAATGACCCATCATGAATGAATTTTCTTGATCAAAGGTCCTGTATCTCCAAGACAATATTGTTAATGCAAGTCAGATTCTAATTTTTTATGTTTCTGAACTTCTCATTGATTTCCATTTTTAATAACAAAAGCAACAGCAGAATTCACAGTAATATTAATGACACCAGTAGCAATAGTGCCTTTTAAACAGTGTCTCTTGCTACTGAGTACAACAGAAACCAAGAGGTCTAAACTCTAAAAAGGCTTTTACTGTTCATCACTAAAGATATTTCTATATGGTTCATCAGATTGGTAGGATAAAATTCTGTTAGAGACATGGGGCAGGCTCATTTCCAAAGAATGAGACAGGCCTTTGTCTTCTCAAGGAAGAAGAGCCTAAGGAAGCAATGCTGGTGGGGGATGGAGATAGGGACCACTGGAGTAGCTGGAGGGATCTGATACATCAACAAGGTCCCCACCTTGGAATCAGGAAGACTAGATGCCTTGGCTCTATCAGTGACATTCCAGACTCAGAATGATGCAACAGTGTTAGCATCCCAGGAAGAGAGGCCAGTGTGTGCATTGCCTTGCAACCCTGGAATAAGTTTCATAGTTCAAGTTCCATAGTTTGTCATTCTCCTTTATCTGTAGAAGGCATATAAGAAGTGGTGGTGCATGCCTTTAATCCCAACATTTGTGAGACAGAGGCAGGTGGATTTCTGAGTTCAAGGCCATCCTGGCTTACAGAGTGAGTTCCAGGACAGCCGAGGCTATAGAGAGAAACCCTGTCAAAACAAAACAAAACAAAACAAAACAAAACAAAACAAAAAACAATCAAGCAAACAAAAACATCCCATGGATGCTAGCCACTGTAGCTGGTATTAAACTAGATGGATGTTGTGGACATTCCTGTTAGGCACATTAAGAGATCAACAATAACAATACACAGTGACAGAATCCATGTAACTGGTCTTTCTCAAAATCCTGTATTGTCCCGAACCTTCAGGTAATGAGATGAGATGATATAATGAGATAAAACCAAGTGATGCCAGCACTGAGATATAGCAGTAAGCTGCCACCATCCTTAGGGCAGTGGTTCTCCTCATCATGACCTTGGGTAACTGGAACAGTTAAAAGTAAGAACATGAATAAATAGCATCCTGTGAGGTCTCTGTTGAGTCATTCCCATGGCTCGCAATGGTGGTTTGCTGTTGAGTTACCAGCTAGGGATGCTTCCCTTGCCTTATGTCACTCTTCAGAAGATCCATCTTATCCTTCTTGATTCTCACGAAATCTTCTGGACCAGACTGTGGCCTGAGTGACATCACTCAGTCCATCTCTGTTGCCATGTTCCCATCCCTGTCTCCTATTACAACATGAATTTGCTCAGAAGTCTAGAACCAGTTAGGTTGACGAAGCACACCAACTTCTCCTCTGACACCTTCACTCAAGTCTCTCTCTTTTTCTCATCTCTCTCCCTTCACCCAGTCCTTCTTTCCTCTTCACTGGATGCAGAGACTATCTCTGAAGTTTAAGATGGGACTCATCCCAAACGTATCCGGGACCAGTTGGTAGATATGACCTAATGTAATAAGCAATCTTGAGGCAGCTGCAACACTGAGATTTTCCATTTCTCGGAGTCGTTTAACCCCCCGTCCTGCTTACACTGAGGAGGCTGATACCATTCATAGACCCTAAAGGCCCTGAGTATATGGAAAATGCTTGGCCATCTGCATTTTTAGTAAATTTTTTTATGAGTAAAAAGTAATCTTACGGCAGAAATTACAACCATCAAAGCAGGTGTTTACGTTTCCTTCTGTTCCATGTTTCCTTCCAGCTGCTCAGTGGAAAAGCGTCTGTCCTTGCTCAGTTCTGAGCCCCAGAGGACAAAATCCCAGCTTGCCTTTGTTTCCCTTGGACAGGAAGTATACCAGCAATAGAAATCCATAGAAAGATGTTGTTTGGCAGAGCTTTGATGAGCCTTACTGAAGACTCTGTCCTTGACTAAGAGAAGCTTTCTTTTCAAAGAGGCTTTGACCTTGGACT
>NW_022196911.1:59789661-59816666 GCF_008632895.1 Mastomys coucha
CCCCCTCCCCCTCCCTCTCCCTCTCCCTCTACTTTTTGTCTTACACAAGCACACACATATAGAGAATAAAAAACCTTAGGCTGCTGTCATTATTTTAGCCACAGTCCCCTTTCCCAGGGACATAACCAACACATAAACCTACAATCTTGCTATTAATGCTTATTTTCATTTTTTACTTCTTACAGTCTCTCAATAATTTGTGTGTAGTGTGCTGTTCTCTCTCTCTCTCTCTCTCTCTCTCTCTCTCTCTCTCTCTCTCTCTCTCTCTCTCTCTGTGTGTGTGTGTGTGTGTGTGTGTGTGTGTATGCAGAGATGGTCTTAAGTTTAGGGTTATAGAAGCCTCAGCTGGCAAAAGTAAAAGTGCTTAGTTAAGAGTCACTGCAGATCCTCTGCCCAAGAAAAATTAATTTCTCTCCCAAAAGAACTACAGCAGCTAAATTAACTGGTGTAGCTAGTTGAGACCATGGGGAGACAGGTCTCTGTTTAGGTTACACTCGTGACATTTAACAACATTTCAGAATTCTCACTCTTAAACTTGTGAATATTTCTTACCAGGGGGTGGGGGGGTGGGTTCCCCATCTTCTGTACCAAGATTAATTTTCCAGCTAAGGCTGGAGGAAAAGTGACTTAGGGGAGGCCCCATCCATCCAGAGTTTACTTTGGCAAATTACCCACAGAGGATGGAAAATGGCCAGGGGCCTTGGCGCTGGAGAGTATGCAAGACTGCTTCAGCCATGACCTCTGTACTCCAGGAGGCTCCCAAAGGAAATCAGATTTCAGGTCAGCTCGATTGCCTTTTGAGCCTTACCAATGTAAGTGATTACTCCCGTTTGCTTGTCGCAAATAACAGATGAAGCAGAAAGGCAAAGAAAGTAGTCAACTGTCCTCTGTAGGTAGCTGTATTCATAGCATGTCTTTCTAACATTTGATAAAGTGAATAAATAAAGATTTCCATGAAGCAATCCAAGGCAAGGTACCTAATGGTTCTGTTTTCTTCCACTATCTTTTAAAAGGTACACCTTGATGCCTTCACCAACCAATCTGATGGATGATTAGTAAAATATTAACTTAGCTAAGCACCAAGGCACTTGGAAGATGATAATGTTTCTTATGAAAACCACAAAGTCTAAATTTGGCATTAGGATGCCAGTGAGAACCAGAAACACATCAATGCTTTGTCTATTGAGGTTACCAGCAAGTGACCCAGGCTTGGGCAAAACCAGAGATATTCTTAACTTGGAGAAAATGAATGGTGCTCTTGTGACCAGTGCCTTAGAAAGAAAAATGAGCTATATGTTCGAAAGAGTCCATTCCTGAATGAAAAAGGAAGAAGAAAGAGAAAAGGCTGAGAGGATATTTTGAGGGTTCCAGGGGTCAAGTGAATATAAATAGACATATTTAGATAATATTAGAGGTCTTAACCATCTATTTTGATTATTTCATTTGTCCCTTTAATTATAATGACATGATTTTCAGTAAAATTATGTCATATTGTATATTCTATAATATATATTATATATGTGTATGTGTGTATATGTGTATATTTGTATATATAATCTAATATATAATCCTGGAGAATATGAGTGTTTTCAGTAAATACATGGTGAATACTCAATAGGGAATTAAGTTGTTTGTACTTTGTTCTCATATAAGCTCAGATAAAACTATACAATGGGACCTTGACTAACACTGGGTTTATGTCCCAATTTACCCAGGAGGAGTTGTAAATCCAATACATAAAAAATGCATTGGCTACTTCTAATCTATGAAGCACATAAGTTTGTCTGTTCTACTTTAAGAATGTTCAGAACACTTACACAAACCAGTAGTTAAGTAAATTCAACTAACATAAAGTCTTTAAAATATACAATATTAGTATCTTGAAATTTACTAAAATCTTTCCTGAAAGTGAAAGCCAGGAAGATATTACAGCCACTCGTCATTATTGTGCCTGCTGGCCTTGAAATATGGAGCCAGATTCATCAACCACGTTGTGGGTACTATAGCCACAATTCCCATCAAATACTGAGCAGGACCTGCATCTCATGATCCCTGTTTAACTCTGCTAGAGAACGTCACACCAGATCTCAAACAGTAGCTCTGAAAGGGTCAAAATTCAAAAGCAAGGTTGCTACTAACGTGTATGGCTCTTGCACTTTTGTGAAATGAATGTAGATATCCACAGGTAAAAAGGAGAATCCAACGTTCTCCTTTCCAGGATTAAAATATCTGTGAAAGATGGAGAAAAATCTCATTTGAATGACGGTATTAAAATAACAAGCAAATAGTAGTAACATCTTTGTCCATTAATAATCAAATGAATGCAAAAGTCAATAGACAACTGGATTGAGACACTGAATCTCAAGAATTTCAATTGTTCTCATTTTGTCTTTGCTCAAAGTATTCTTCTTTTGGGCCAATAGTAACAATCATTAAGAACAAAATTGCAATGCTCTTTGGAGATCTTGGTGTCAGGTTAAGGGTGTTAAAAGGGAATCTTGGGAGAAGTTCCTCTGCCATGAAGTAGGAAAGAGGACTAGATAAATGATAGATGATAGCTAGCTAGCTAAATAGACAATTAATTGATGATAGATGGTAACTAGATAGATAGTTGATAGATAACAGATAGATAGATAGATAGATAGATAGATAGATAGATAGAAATTTTTATTGTGTCTTTTCAAAAATCTGTGCATTTGTCTATACTCAACCATTCAAAGAGACATGCTTTGTGTACTTGGGTTCAATCAATCACAGGTAAGAAATATTCAAGAGAAATGTGTTATGTGTCATGTGGTGGGGGCAATGTTTGTGCAGCAGAAGTTGACCTCCTCTGCTGTCATTTCCCAGGTGCCATCTACTGTGTCTCTTACTGGCCTGAGACTAGCCAGTTAGGTTGTTCAGCAAGCTCAAGGGACTTGCCTGTCTTCCTGCCCCAGCAATAGGATTTTAAGTCTACACCACTATGCCAAGCCTAAATATACACTCTCTGGCCCTAAAAGGAAAAGCCCAAATATTATCAATTAGTCTCAAAGCACAGAAAGTCTCTGGGAGTTGACAGTTCTAAAGGAGCACAAAGTCATTGTAGACTACAAAAAAAAAAAAAAAAAAAAAAAAAAAAAAAAAAAAGACAACATAATGTAACAAATATATTAGAACGGACCAGGATCTTTCATCCCCCATTATCTTAGTTAGATTAATTGTCTTAGGAAGCAACCATTCTCATGTATTCAACTCACATCCCCCACAGGCTGAGATCCAGATCCTCTGAGAGAACATACTAAAAAGTTAAAGATCGGCATCCTTCACAAGCATACATGAAGATTCTGCACATCATTTGAGCAAACCAAATCTAACCATATGTAACATGTGTGATAGATCATAGTGAGTGTATTGAACCTCAAACTACAACTTTGGTCTAATATCAAAATATCAATCAATGCAGTTCACTGTGTCAATGCTCTATAAAACAAAAAGTCACCGTCTTAGTAGAAGAGACAACCACGTAAGAATTATGACTCTGACTTCTTGTAGAAGCTTTTGGGAAACTGGGAATTGGTCAACATCTGTGAGAAAACTCCCGTAAACATTGAGCTTATTGCGAGAGCGGAGTGCTTTCCTGTAAACTCAGGAAGGAGACAAGAATTACTACTCTTACAGATTTCTACTCAGAATTGTGCTGTGGTGGGGGGTGGGGTGGGGTGGAGTCTAACCAGAGTCAGAAAGCAGAGATGTCCTAAGAAAACTACACTTTCAGGCTACATTATCTTACAAATTGACACTTAGAAACAGACTGGTAGACCTAATAAGTGAGGATCTAGGATATGAAAATTACCTGCAATTCTCTGGATTATAATGTTTACTGACAATCTGGAAAGATGCTGTGAGAGACTATATTGAAACCCCCAGAATAAATCTGGTAGAGATGAAGTAGATGCACAGAATTGAAAAACATCCCTTGCTCATGGTCAAAAGACACACTTTTGTTTAGATGATGATTTTCTATACATTGGCAGGGAACTCAGTGGGATTCAAAGACACGTATCAACAGAACCCAAGTGAAGAATTGTTTTAAAGTCTACGTATAAAAACAAAGGACCTGCAGTAACCAGAACGCTTTCTACAAGAACTGGAAGGACTAACAGTGTTTAATTCCAAGATTTTTATTGTCATTGGTACAGAATTGCTATCAAGATAGACAAACAAGGTAGTAAACTTCACAGCACAGAGAATCAAGAAGCTCTTCAAAATGTATACTAACAACTATTTTTTGATGTTGGTATAGAGTAATTCTTTGTAGGAATGATAAGTATTTTCAAACAGACTTGATATAAAAAGGAATGAACATGAACTCCAAATCATACCATGCACCAGATTGAGAAATTAGATGAAAATGAATCATATATCTTCATGTAAAAGCAAAACTACAAAATTTCTAAAGTGAAACAGGTTGCAAAACTTTTGTGATATTTGTTTATGGGAAGACATTTTGACGTCATAAAGTAAAATTATGAACTGGGAAAGGAAAAGTGGGTTATACCTCACAGAATGTGGCCTTCCTTCCTTGGAAAGACAATGAGGAGCTTGTCTAGAGACTTGCAGAATGTATCTGGAAAGCCCATAACACTTAATAAAGATTTGCATTCAGAACATATGGATGGCCCTTAAAAACATGATAGTAGGAAAGAAACCAACTTCAGGAGAAAATAGACATCAGATGAAAGGGTAGCAACAGTACACATGAAAAGACAAATGGTTAATTAGCCAAATGCACCTGCAGCAGCCAATAAGATAAACAACTGGTGCCAGGCAGTGGTAGCGCACGCCTTTAATCCCAGCACTTGGGAGGCAGAGGCCAGTGCTGATTTCTGAGTTCGAGGCCAGCCTAGTCTACAAAGTGAGTTCCAGGACAGCCAGGGCTATACAGAGAAACCCTGTCTCAAAAACAACAACAACAACAAAAAAAAACCAAACAAACCAAAACAAAAAAACTGGTAGATGACTGAAAGAAAAGAACCTCACCCCAAGTGCTGAGAACTATATCCAGGAACTGAATGGTCTCTGCACTGCTGCTGCTAATGGAAGATGGTAAACATGTTGATAATCAGTTTGGAGTCTTTTCTGAGGTCAAAATTGTGGTTTTTTGCTTGCTTGGTTTTTTTTTTGTTTGTTTGTTTGTTTGGTTGGTTGGTTTTTGTTTTTAACGAAAGAATGTGGGGAAACAAGAACTTTTGACAACATCAACAACAAGAGGAACAGCCTAAATGTCAATGAAGCATTTAATATGTAAACACACATCTAGCGAGGCTCTGAATGGAGAGGCTAGAAAGAGAAAGACATTCTGAATGATTCCCTAAATGGGAAAATCTGGAAATGCAAACTGATACATAGCAGGGAATTATGGGAATAGGTGGACAGGGGTGGGAGGGAGGCTTATAGAGGAATGCAGAGTCGAGTGATGGGTGTGATTGATATCTTAATTGTAGCAGTGGTTCTCGGGACACACGAATATCAAAAGCTAAAAGGATCAATTTCTATACTCTAGAGATTTTCAGTCTAATACATGATAATTAGTTTTATTTAACATTAAAAAGAAAAAGCCACATATGAAATATAAAAATAGGAGAAATTTCACAGTCTATATGATAGAGACTTCATTTTGTTTTTGATTTTCAGAAGCCTTAGATGTGTATAATATTTCAAAGACTTGGTAATTGTTAAAAGAAGGTTGATGGTACCCCTTTTTTTTGGTAACTAAACACAAGTGACATACCATGTTTTCCCAATTAATCTGATACAAGTTTGACATTTCAATATAGTTCAGGGTTAGCTGGGGTTTATAAGGATAAAGCAACCTCTTGTGTGCTCCTTGAGGGAGATTATTGGTAAAGATACCATGGGAAGTAAATAAGGTCGTATCTATTAAAATATGCAAGAGTCACAAGCCCAACCCTATTTGAATCTTCTCTGTGCATGTGACAACATATGTGGAGTTCAGTATGCTTACTGCAGAAAACAATCAGTTGGATTGTCAAGTTAAAAACAGCCTATGTGTTCATCAGTAGATGTGATGTTATGTGCATCAATTAGCTTTCAAAGGAAAGATGTTGATGCACATATGCCCTGTGAGGTAGTCATGTTCTGGAAGGTGTGTTGCTCAATAGAAGAAGTGATGTATGGATTATTGTGTGTGCATCTGTGAAAATTTCATAAACACTTTTACACATGTGAAAACCACACGTATGGCCTTCAGGATAAGAACCTTCTGGGCAGATAAGATTCATTACTCTTCTTGCTGCTGTAATAAAACATCCATGCAGAACTGAGAAGAGGGTTGGTTGATTTTGGCTCATGATTTCAGGACACCATCCATCAAGGTGGACTGTAGTCAAGGTCACATCATCTCCACTGCCAGGAAGCAGAGAATGCTGGGCCTCAGCTCACTTTCTCTCTTTTATTCAGGCCTGGATACCATCCTAGGGAATGGTGTCACCAGCTGAGCCAGCTCTCCTACTTCAATTAACCTAATTGAGATAATCACCCACAGGCATACCCCGATCCCAATCTCCCTGAGAATTCTACAGACCATCAAGCAGACAACTGAATTTAACCACCACAGATCTTAAATGGCTGAAAGTTTCCTAGCTTTGGAGAAAGGTTTGTTATAGATTCCTACTACAGTTTGATTTGTTCTGTTGGGAACAAAACAAACAAAGACACTGGCTACGCTTGTAAAATGAATAAGACAATACTGAAATAAAGGGTAAATTTGATACACATTTCAGGTAGCTGTGTTCAAAATCCTCATTTTTGGTCCTTGGGATTATGAAACATATGAACATTAAGCTTTCTATGTATGATTGGCATGTCATGAGGCTTCTTCCTGAATATGATAGAAAAACATTGTACAATTTTGTTATGCTGTTTTGTTTTGTTTAGCAGACATTCTTAGCTTTGCCCACCGAAGCCTCAGAAACCTAAGGCAAATTATTACCTCTGGAACCACAGTTATATTTACTGTGCAATGAGACCAACAATCTTTATGCTGCAGGGCTGTGGCTGTGACTGGAAGAAGAAAGGACAGGCCTAGTGTTCTGAAATTGTATGGCCGGTTTTTCACTTTTTTCCCCCAAAGAAACTGGGGTCCAGGTTATGTAGACTCTGAATACTTTATGTGATGTCCCCATTCACGGACAAGATTCCCATTGCTGCTCAAAGATCAGTGAGACACTGCCAATCAAAGTTGCTCATTCAATACGTGAGATGAAAGATGATCCTATTTGTGTGGATCACTTGGCAAGATGACCACAGACAAACTTTGGTTGTTTTATGTTTTCTCTGAGCTGTCCTTTGGAATGGTACATATTTGATCAGTGTTTGTGCTTTTGCCTTTTTCTAGGTAAATATTGATTTCTCTTCCTGTGTCGTTGACCTCATAAGCAAAACTATCCATTTCATGAGAGAACATTTGGAAGGTTGTAAATACTAGTCACATTCATAAATACCATGTGAGACAAACCTTACATGAGTTTGGGCTTGAGGGACGGAACTCTGATGACACTGTGGTATGGAGAAGGAATTGGGATAGAATCTGAAAAGAGCATTAGATGCTCTCTACCAAGGCCGCAAGAAAGGAATATTGTCTTATTTTTACGCCTGTCACTCACTTGGCCACCCTGTAGCATGTACCCAGTCTTTGTGTCTGATGAATAAAACTGGATGACTTAGATATACCTCTTCTGGTAAGATGCTGGATGTGATGCATGCATTGTTAATAAACCATAGTGTATTAGCAAATATTATTGAGATTGTTTTTGAAACCAGGCATCTATCATTTGACCTTTTTCTTCTTCAAGCTCCTACAGAAAGAAGATTGCCTCTGATCGCTCAAAAACAGGGGACTTCGAGCATTGAGCTTCTCTGAATGTGGGGAGAAGTTCATTCAAAACTTAGGAATTTTACACATGCAACTGATCTCTTGAATTTTCATGGAGGAAATTCCCATATTTTGAGAACAAAGAAAACTAAGTATAGGCTACAAATCCAGAACAAATCAAAAAACTGTATCTCAAGGAAAATCCCTTAGGAGTAACTAAGATCAAGACATGTCACCCACCAGGCAGAAAATCTGAGCAGGCCCCAGATAAGAGACCCTGAGTTTGCCGCAGAGGTTAATCCGTTCCTGCTGTGGCTCTGTGGAAAAGGAGCCGCTTATCCGAAGTGTCATGCTCAAAGGCACAAGTTCTGGGAGCTGGCCACTCACCTCACAGCCCTGGCAGGCAGGCGAGAGGCCCTGCCTGGAATCCCAGCTCTTTCTCATCAAGCATACAATTTCCCCTGGGTTCACTGGGCCTGTCCTAATTCTTGCTAACTGATGGTAATTTTGACCTGTGAGTTAAGGGGAACTGCCCTTTGAGTTTCTTTTGGCCTTCATGCAATCTATTAAGGTACTTAAGCTTCTGCTTTTTACATAAAACACTCCTATTCTTAAAAACAAACTTTTAAGTCAAAAATGACAGGGTTAATTATTCTGAAATATGCTGTTTATAGCCCAAACTCCATAAAACAGAATACATGATTTAATGCACATCCAAGACAGCCCTGGTTTTCATTTCTGCACAATCAGGGACTAAATCTATGTCACTCACTCCCCGATGTGCGCTGGAAACGGTTTCACATTCCGTCTTCCTCTAAATTACACCCATTGAGATCATGATGGGATGCAGTCTACGGTGTTGCCAAAACCTGCTAGGTTAGATCATCTATTAAAGTCTATTTATTTTTTATGACAAACAGGAAAAATGACAAAGCAGCTACCGAATGCTCGCTAATGAACACCAAATGGCTCCCGAGGTCCCCTTCGTACTGCCCTCATTTGTTCAGGAGTCCAGTTAACTTCCTCTTTGGTGCTCTGCCTCCCCCAGAACCCTCCCCAGGAGCTGGTTTGCATAAGCTGTGGGACCAAGCTGTTTGCCATCTGCCCTCCTGCTCTGTTCCTGGAGTCAGGTCAAAAGTTTGGTTTGGGTTTGACAATACACATGGAAAGGAGGGCATCCCACATGCCTCTGGAGTCATCTTGGGCCAAATTGAAAAAAAAAAAAATGAAATAGCAGAAGTTAATTATGGAAGGCACCATGTTCAGACCAAGAAAGACTTCTAAAAAGAGTTACAGAGGAAAACGCGCAAGCCAAGAACACTGCATTTGGAGTCAATTTGATCAACAATTGCGGTTTTGACGGTGTTACGGAGTTCTACACGGTGTCTATTTTTGTAGGTTTATTTGAAAGCCTTCCTTGGCTTCACTTACAACCACAGCTAACCTATCAAGCTCTGCTGAAGGTGCCAGCTCAAAAGCAAACCCCAGCATGTTCTGGCAATACAGTCTTACCCAGGGCACTTTGTGCCCAGTGGTCTTCTTGAATTGAGTTTCCGAATAGTGGAGCCCATGGGGCCTGAGGCAAAAGAACAGAGTTCTCTACCTTCTTCATCGCACAGCCCAGAGCAGAAGACTGGCTGACAAAACCTGCTATCACCTAACTCAGATGTCGCTGGCAGTCACGGTGACCTTACTTCATCAGGTTCTAGGGGCTGCCAAACTGTTACCTTTGCCTATTGACCATACCTCCAAAACACCATGTGTTTCTTTCCTCTTTTTGGTGTTTTGGGCATGGTAAAGGTTTTGTCTTTGTTGTTTGTTTCTTTTCTTCTTTCTTCTCCCCTGTGTCTTCATTAATTCTTTAATTAATGTCAGCAACCATTCCAATTTAAACTGGAAGTTTGAGTTGCTCTTTTAACAGTGTCATGTTGATTTCACTTAAAAAAAAAAAAGCCATTATGCTGTTAATAAATAGGTCCAAGGATGCTTGGACTATGTGAGGTCAAATTTATCTTGTGAAGATGCCAAGTGAAACAGGAACGTGAAGTACAAAGAAAACAAAAATCCATAGTTTCAACAAAAACGGGGTTTGTAGAGAAACTTTTTAACCTTAACTGAAATTACAGAAATAAACATTTTCTCATGATCGTGTGTGTACATATGCATGTGAGTATGCGCGCGCGAGTGTGTGTGCGCTGCTCCTAGTGCGGGAGAACATGGGAAAAATAAAGTGGTCCCGTAGGCTTGGCATATTTTGCCTTTTAGTTAATACTCAGGAAATAGCCTTTTCCATCTGCTTTATGTATGTAGCATAAGTCTGTTAAAGTAATTGCTGGGCTGAAGTCTTTCATGCATTGCTGGCCATGGTCGAGACTCTTCCCAGCCACTCTTCATGCAAGGTGTGCGAAGTGATGACAGGTGAGCAAGCGCAGAGGGAGTCTGTGGTCCTGAGCAAGCGCAGAGGGAGTCTGCGGTCCCGCTTGCTTTGCTTGGCTCAAAAAGGATGACAGTTCCATTGAGCCAGACCCTGCCTAAATTTGAATTCACTGCAGTCAGGAGTATGAGGGACTTTGTTTCTATCTTAAGTCTTTGGCAGGAAGCAGGCTTGCCGAATAAATTACATGATACCCAAGAAAATCTGAATTTCCAAAAAAAAAAAAAAAGAGTAATCTTTTAGAATAAGTATATCCAAAATATTGCATGAAACTTATTTATAGCCAAATAATTAGTCATTGTTTATCTGGAATGGAAATTTCATTAGGTTGTCTGAGTTTTGTTCTGATGCCGTGTTTGATGACTCAGCTGACAAGGTCCTCATTTGTAAGTCACTTGAAAATACCAGTGAGAAAGAAATCAGAGAACTGTGTTTGTCTGCTCTAACTTCTCTGAACCTGGCCAAAAATCCTGCATATTTATTTGTACAAAAACAATCTTAAGACAGAACAGTAAATAGGAGCTTCACAGGAGTTTATTGCCGTATGAGCTCTTCAGGAAGTCGATGTCCTCTATCTATTGATACCAGGAGCTTTGGGCAATCCCATTCTCATCCAAAAATAAAATGAAAGAATTTAGGCTACATTTTTTTTCTAGTCAAATCTCAATTCACTGACATTGAGGACATATTGGAACTCTAATTTGTTTATGTTTAATCTCATAAACGTGGGCAGGTCATAGACGCACTAATAAAATGGCCGGCTGGCTGACTGTCTTGCCGAGAAGTTGCTGGGCTCATTCATGTTAGTGGCCATCAAGGCCCATGAGTGTCCAGACTCTAGATAGTCCTGAGATGTGACAAGAAGACTGGAGCCTCTGGTCTTAACTGATACAGTGTTCCTAAGCCAACACCATAAACTATGTGACAATTATAAGTTGATTGTTCCTAATCTGAAAATCTCAAATTCCTGAAACCTGAATCTTTTATAACTCTGAAGTGACACCAGTAATGAAAAGTCCACCTCTGGCTTCATGTGACAGGCAGCTCTTGGAACTTATGCAAATACTATATGAGATGAAGTCACCTTCACGAGTGGGCATAGGAAACAGAAATAAATTTCATGGTTACATTTGGGTCCCATCCCTAAGGTGTCCATTATGCAGATATTCCAAAATTCACCATACTACCCCATACTACAGTTAACCCTCTAAGATTACAAACTGTCAGACAGAGAACAACAAACAAACAAAACCACTTCACACCTCACGAAGTTTGGATGAAGGATATTTAACCTGAACTTGTAACCAGCTGCCTAATGGCACGTGTACAACACTTCAGGATGCTATGTGGAAAACCCCTGGTGCTATTTATACACTCATCATTCATTGTGATTCCAAACTGAACAAAGCTCAAGGTGGTACTTGTGGATTCATTTAATTCCTTCAGGAGAGGAGAATGAAATGTGAAGCACAAATGGCCATTTAGCCAAGAGAAATCCATTTCTTCCTGGATGATGGTCTCTCACCAGCTGGAACCACTGAGACAGAGCAGGCTGAGAGCTGGCAGCCTGGGCCATGGTGACAACTCTCCATTCTGGTCTTGTCTTCTCATGGTTAAGTGTAGGCAGATGCTTGGACAAAGAACAGCTAAACAAGAATGCAGAGTATAGACCAAATTGCCCTTAAATTTGAAGGAATCTGTGACATTTATGGCCAGAGGTACCAAACCTGTTTCCAAAAGAAATGTTTGCTTAAGAGCTTAAAGCTCCTCTGGGAAGGCCTTCACTGTCCCTTCTCCTTGTCCTTGCCCTGCATACATGTTGTTCAGTGATGTGACTGTTTCCAGGCAAGAGTCAAGCAGATCACAATAAAGACATTCTGTGGATGGTTAGCCTAAAATCAACTCCATGGATGATGATGATGATGATGATGATGATGAAGATGATGATGATGAAGATGATGATGATGAAGATGATGATGATGATGATGATGATGATGATGATGATGATGATGACGATGATGATAGCAATAGTAAAAGATAATCATCAGCTGCTCTAAGGCAAGGCCTCTTCCACATTCCTTCCTGGTGTCTATTCTTTATGCTTTGTTTTTCTAAGCCATGGCTCCCGACTCTAAAGCTTTAGAAAGTATGACCCTTGACACAGATGTAAATAGTCTAGCGTTGGGACAAATGCCAAGGCTTCTGACTGCCAGCTCCAGCCCTTGGCACTGTGACGTTGTTGGCTGTTCTGCATCCTAAAGCTCACACATTTTGAATTAGGCAAATTGGAGAAATGCAGGACAAAAATATTAAATTCTTGCATAGTGCCAAGATAAAGTACACAAAACTCATATTTTTGAAGAAATGCTAAGAATTGCAAAATATTAAGCCCAAGTGGCACACTCAATAGTAAGAGTCTTTTGGTATTGCCATAACACAGTGTAACCTCAGTAATAACATCCAATGGCAGCACAACAGGCACACATACACAGATACACTAAGAGACAAACACAAGTACTCATATATACATACACACACACACGTAAATACACACAGTGGCATCCATTAGATATACATACAAATGTAAATACAGATACACATACAGACATACACTCAGTGACATGCCCACAGACATCCATATAGACACAGAAACACACACAGGTACTCATACAATCACACACATGCACACACACACACACACACACACACACACAAATACAGAGGCACCCATACAAGCACACACAGAGACATATACTCAGACACCCATACAGGTAAACACACAAGGAGATATGGAGATATGCACAGGAACATCCAGAGGCCCACAGACTTACATAGAGACACACTGACTCAGGCACAGAGACCACACACTAATTGTGGCAGAATCCTAAGATGTATAAGCAAATGTCCATGGGCACTTGCAAATGTCCATGGGCACTTCCAAGAACCTCTGCTCATCTTTCTCAATCTGAACTATTATTACAACTCAACAGTTAACAAACACTGTCATGAATGCAACAACAGAGAAAACAAGACTTCCGTTTTCACTGTATCGCAGTGTTAGGCCACTGATAAGAAATCTGCACTGGTGGGAGTCTCAGCCTTTAGAAATGCATCAGATGAGGTAGTGTACTCTAAAGTAAGAACATCTGGAGAAATATTGTAGACACCATTGAGAAAATGAATAAATACAAAGCAATCTTAAAACAGAAACACCTACAGATAGTTGTGAGAGTCTGTGACCCCCACATTGATGCCTTTATTACCTTTCTCTCACATGGGTTCTTAAGTTCTCCAAATTCATCTTGAATTACATGAGATTCTCCAGAAAGTGCCTCTTGCCTGAAGGAAAACCATCCTGTATTATTTCCTTACCTGATAATATTTTACCATCTTGCCCTGCTAGCAAGGGCCTGTGGTTTGTTGACTAAAATGAAAATTTCATGTGGATAAATTCTGAAAGGGCTCAAGAATTACTGCTGTGCTTAAGGGAAATACAACAGTGTCCAGTAAATATTTAAATCAGTACACAGTCATCCATTGACATGGACAGCAGACTGGCTACTAGATCCTCCAAGGGTACCCAGAACAGAAATGTTGTGATCCCTGATGCTACTTCACATGTTATCTGCATAGATCCTACTACACACATCCTTTTTTATTTGTTAAATTGAACCTACCCACATACTGTTCTACTTATTAAATCATCTTTACATTTCTTGTAATACCTAATACACCATAAATCTTGGGTTGACCATTGTATGACCATATTGCTCAATAATGGCAAGTGACACAACTGAATGTGTGTAGTAAGACATTTACAGTATAAGGTATTTTCAGTGCACACTTGGCTGAGACTGACTACAGACAGAACCTACTATGAATATGGAAGGCTGACTGGACACTATATCAGATCACTTGGCACTGTCATCCCTAAAATGTCACTCTTGAACACTTCCTTCCAGATCATTCAAAACAGTCTCTTTTCCGTAGAACCCTAGTATGATAGCAATGTTTCATTATTTAAGGAGCTGAAAACTTACCCCTAATCACCACAGAATGAAGCCATTTTATGAATATCCTTTCGATACTCAAACAGGTAAGAGAATGTCTGTGACATAAAATTGTTTCAAAGGCATCAAAGTTTGCTCCAGTGAGACTGCCCATCCAGTTCTTACTTGCATGACTCTATATTTCTTGGGATTAAATATGAGAAAGAACTTCCCTGCATCCTTGTGGTAATATGATGCAACTGCTCAAATGTATCGTGTGGTCCTGTACATAAGAACTCCCAGGATATTGAAAAGCTTCTGCAAGGCCAAGGAAACCATCAATAGGACAAAACTGCAGTCTACAGATTGGGAAAGGACCTTCATCAACCCTACATCCTACAGAGGGCTAATATCCAAAATTTATGAAGAACTCCAGAAGTTAGACAGCATCAATTCAAATAACCCAAATAAAAATAGGGTCCAAAGGCAAACAGAATTCTCACAGAGGAATCTCGAATGGCTGAGAAGCACTTAAAGAAATGTTCAACATCCTTACCTATCAGGGGAATGTAAATCAAAATGATCCTGAGATTCCATCTTACACCCATTAGAATTACTAAGATCAAAATCTCAAGTGACAGCATATACTGGGGAAGACGTGAAGCAAGAAAGGGAAGCACTCTTCCATTGGTGGTAGGGATGTAAAATTGTACAACCACTATAGAAATCAATCTGGCAGTTTCTTTGAAAAGTGGGAATAGTTCTACTTCAAGTCCCAGGTATACCACTCCTGGGCATATTCCCAAAAGATGCCCCCATATACCACAGGGACATTTGTTCAGCTATGCTCATAGCAGCTATAATCATAATAGTCAGAAACTGGAAACAGCCTAGATAGATAGATAGAAGAATGGATAAAGAAAATGAGGCACAGCTACATGATGCAATACTATTAAAGTATTAAGTTATTAAAGACAAAGACATCATGAAAACCACAGGGCAAATAGATGGAACTTAAGACTACAATCTGAGTGAGGCAAACCAAAGCCACAAAGATATGTATGGTATGTTCTCACTTATAAGTAGACATTAGCCATTAAAATGTGGGACAATCATGCTACAATCTACAGGTCCAAAGTAACCAGGTAATAAGGAGGTCCCAAGGGAGGATGCACAAATCTCACTCAGAGGGGGAAACTAAATAGTCATTGGAGGTGGATGGAGAGAGGGAACTGGGTAGGACAGGCGGTGAGTAGGGAAACAGGGATGGTGATGAGGTGTGAAGGGGCTCAGAGGGCTCAGTGAAAATTGTTGGAAGTAGGGGAGGTCATTTCTGATGAATAGTTGAAGGCCTGGGTCTAGAGAGGATACAGAGAGTCTAAAGGGATGACTCTAGCTGAGATTCCTACCAGATGGGGATATAGAGACTGAAGTGACCACCTCCTGTAACCAGGCTGGACTTAGAGGAGAGAGGAGAGATCAATCTACCCACAAAACCTTCAACCCAAAATTTGACTTGCTGAGAAGATGTGCAGGGATAAAGATGGAGAAGAGACTGGGGGAACAGCCATTGAATGACTGCCCACCCCATGTGAGAGACACTATTAATGATACTCTGCTATGCTTCCAGGCATAATTGTCCTGAGAGACTTCATCCAGCAGCAGATGGAGGAAGAGGCAGAGACCCATAGCCAAACATCAAGAGGAGCCAGGGGGGGTCTAGTGGAAAAGTGGGGGGATATAAGTAAGCAAGAAGTAGGGGTTAAGGACACTACAAAAAGACCCACAGTCAATTAACCACCGACCATGGGTGCTCAGAGAAATTGGGTCATCAGCCAGGGAACATGCAGGAGCTAGACCTCTATCCTCTACATTATTGTACCAAACGTGAACCTTGGTCTTCATGTAGGTCCCCTAACAAGTAGAGTGGGGGCTGTCCTGGTCTTTGTTCCCTGCCATTGGATCTCCTTCCCCTACCTAGACTGTCTGATTGGGCCTTGGTGGGAGAGGATGTTCCTAGACCTGCTGGGACCAGATGCCTCAGGGTGGGGTGGTACACATGGAGGGTTCCCCTTCTTTTAGGATAAGGGGAGGAGGCAACTGGGAGAGGGATTTGTAAAAGTGGGCCTGGGAAGAGAGGAGGGAGGGGGCTGTGAATAAAAAAAAAATTAAAAAAAAAGGAACCCTAGTATAAATGTGGACATTCCAGGCTTCTGTTCTTTTCTCTAATGTTCCCTTCCTTTTCTTGCTTTCTATTTTGATTTACCTTGCTATTTCTTTTAAGCTTCTTTTGAAATAAAAATGGGTCTCAAATAATGGTTTTTCTTTGGCCCTCTGAAGGGGTGATTGAAAGCATGAACCTTGTTTTAGTAGGTAAGACAGATGTGTATTAGTGGTTTACACATTGTGTAGCCTTTTCCAGACTGTGATATTTGTAAAAATAGCCAGTATTTAACACTGGCTACAGGTGGCACAAACTTATTTGGTATGAAGTCAAAACTCAATGTTCTGAGGCTCCATCTGTGCTTGTTTTGGGATAAGGGACAGGGCCAAGGGAGGTTTAGGTCACAGAGTTCATCTCTTCAGCTCAGAGGCCGCCACATGTCAGTTTTCAATGAGCCCTGAGGCACATGCCCTGTGTTTGCCTGGACAGCATCATTCATTGGTTCAGTAATCCCGTTCAGTTTGGTAGTTTGCTGGCTACGGTAGAGTAGGTAGACTGGATATCAGATCTGTGTTTCTGTTTGAAACGTCTTGTGGAGTCACTATGAGACCCTGTCCTTTAATCTTTCTGTGCCTCAGTTTCCTTATCAGTAAGGGAAGATTCATGGCAAGAAGCTGTGGGGATCTGATGAAGCAGCATAGGTACAATATGGACTCCATGCTGGCAAAGAGCCAATAGTCACCAAAAGTATTCTATGGAGACCTTGGCGTCCTTTAGAGCTTATCGGAGTCCTGATTGCATGGCATCCATTGAGCCAACTCCCGAGTCGCTCGCTGACCTTGCACTTTCCCTGGTATAAAGAGGCTATTATTTTTAGGTTTGCAATCCCTCAGCAATACTCCCTTAAATTCTTTCTTTCTTTTCTTTCTTTCTTTTTTTTTTTTTAGGCATGTCTAATTTCTAGTGTATGCCTTCCTGTTTTCTTCACTTGGCCCGTCTTTCCATTTTTGAAAAATGGCAGGAGAAAAACCTATTTTATTTTGCCAGTTGACCATGAAGAGTTGTGTGTGCGCTTTTGTTGTTTGCCTTAAAGTGCTAGGTCTTTTAGCTCCTTGGCATGCATTTATCCTGGACTTTTTGCAAGCTATTCTGAAATAGTCACCGGGCTGTCTTAGCTTTTAAACTCTTCCTTTCAATCCCCTCCCTAACAAATGTTCCCGCTTGGCCATTAGGCTCTGTGCGTGAATAGGAACATGAGGGATTTCTTTTGGTTTTCCTTCTCCCTTTGGAGAGTAAAAATTTCCCTGACAACTGTTCATGGGGGCTTCACTCTCCCTACCCCTGATTCGTTCCTGCAAGGATGCCAGTCAGGACTCAGGCCAAACTGCACACATTTCCTTCCTTCTGGACTATTCTACAAGGCTGCCTTTTCAAAAACTTGACCTCCACCTATCTTGTAAGCTTCCTTCTAGCCTGGTTGGATATCCCTCCTACTTCTTCTCCCAACAAGCATTTGATGGGACTCGATGGGGTGTCAAATTTTCTTAAGTTAAAGGATCTATTTGGAGCATAAAACAGTGTTTAACAAGAGAAGTCTGCCCATTGTTGAAGATCAACACTGCTTTGGAGCTGAGTGATTATAGAAAATGTGGGTACATTAAGCAAGATCCTCCCCCATGGTGTTATTGGTACAGCAAGACATCCCTCAGAGGATGATATATTAGCTTAGGTAAATGGGAAGGGGTAGAGAATATCATAATTATTATCCCACTCCAGTGGCTACTGGGAGAAGTTTCTCTAAATTGTTCGATAATGAAGTAGAGAAAGTACAATAGCCAACTCATTCAACAGAGGCCATCGTGTGAGAGTAGAAGAAAATAGGACAGGGGAGGGAAGGAGGGCAAGCATGAGATGGAACCATGAGAAGGACTTATCACAGCAGTTAAGGCCTTAGAGGTCTGGGCAATATCTGAGCAACTGTGTCAGTGAATGAAGGAAAGGGTTTAGGGAAGAGTAGGGGTGATCGCCATGGCATAAGAGGCAAGCACTAAAACTTGGTTATACTCACTAGAACTGAGATCACACGACCACATGTGAATGTCATTGACTGTCCTGTAGAAATTGGAGTAGGGGATGCCTGTGGATCTTACACTAGATAGAGGTGTCAGCAGTGGAGGAAGACCTGAGAGTGTTAGCATATCCTAGAAGCAAGCAGGGCTAGCATTGTAATGGCTGCAACCACAGAGAGGAGAGTGGCTAAACGTCCAGCTCCGGCCTGTCATGGATGCTGTGGTTAGTTCCCAGTACAGTGCTCCAGCCTGTTTCCTCCTCTCCTTGGATGAAGAATAATCATGATCCAGCTGTCTCCTAGAATAATAGACCAATATAGGAATAAGTGCATGGGCATATAACTGTTCAGACAGGACACTACATCCTGCATGCAAGAGGCATCAGATTCCAAATGAAAGCATAATAACATAGAAAGTGTCTACAATAAAACAAAAGGTGAAACCCCGAGACTTGATTCATAGATACTGGACCCCTGGTCTCCATGGGAAGAATAATAGAATGAAATGAAAAATCAGCTATTAAGATCAAAGGATTACAAGTTACTGGCTATAAGGATAAAAATCCATTAAAGGCCTTTGCCTACTGAAAGCAACGATCACAATTGGCCCCCCAAGCCCTATTTGTAAAAGTGGAGTTACATCTACTGAACCCAAGGAGTTGCCTGTGTTGAGCTCTCTTGTATGAAGAATATGGGTACAAAGGCTTCATATTTTCCAGAGAAGCCTAAGGGCTAGCTGAAGATGCATGTGCTGAAAGGGGAATCTCTGCACAAAACTAGGCTCAGTGTGCACCCCTGGGGAAAGACAGGGCAAATCTGGCTTGATTCCTCCCACAAGCCACATAAAGCCAAACCTAAAAGAACAATTTTTGTCCAATTGAACTGCCCAGATAGGGCAGGGCACCTAGGAAGAGGGTCCAGAGTTCGAGGATGGATGTGGGACCTCCAGTGTGGGCAAAAAGAGCAGGTCAGAGTCCATTAAGGAAGGTTTTCTCTAAGGAACCTGCTTCCAGGCAGGCCATATTCTTAAGTAGACTTGTTCGAACACTCAGAAGAGCACCCCACTGTGACTCTGAGTAGAGTTGGAAGCTCTGTACATGGTATCAGAGGAGTTCATTCACTAAATCCAGGCATAGTCTAGTGGTTACATGTGATGATGACTTCATTGCTGCAGAGAGAGAGCAGAAAATTTATGTGACCTTCATAAGGCAAACTTACTTCAGAGAATGGGAAGAAACCTCCCACATAAACTATTTGGGGGAGTGAGATAAAATGAAGGATTTCTAAAAATTGACCATGAACTTTCTGTTTAAGATCACATTGCTGCTTTTGCTGCAGCAGCAGCTGCTGCTAGTGATAATGCAAAAACAGAGGTGCACAGTAGATGTGGTTGGTACGAATTTGAAAGAGCTTCATTTGAAGTTTGAGAATTTATGAAGCTCTAAAAGTAGTTCTGAGAAGTGGGATAGGCCAATAGCCCTCGAGCCCCCAAACCTGCAGGACGGTCGTGAGCTCTTCCCACCTCACACGAGAATCATTCAGGCTCATGTGATATTGCTGAGAAGAGGCACATCTGTCTATGTGGAACAGATGAGTCCCCAAGCACATGGACTGGAGAAAGGATCCAAACAGAGAAAGCAGGGCACCCTGGGAGCGGTCAAAAGAAAGAAGAGATCACAGTCCCACAGATGACTAAGCATCTTAACAGATGGGGCATATGTTCTGGAGAACTGAGAAAAGGAACCCAGGACTCTCACAGAGATCTCTGTACTGTACCAGCTTGAACATGCATATTTCTGCAGCTGCCTGCCCCATCTCCAGCTTCAACTGAAACATGTTCCTGTTGGTTGCACAAGTGAGTATGTAAACATTCACTCGCAACGTAATAACATCCAACTCAGCGATGGATGGGCTTTGCACATTCACATATATGCTCATGTAACAGCAATGTCTAGGGGTGCATTCCTTAGAACATGTCTCTGTCATTCAGTGATGCAGAGTTGTGCATGTGTCTATGTGTGACATTAGGCATTTATGGAATGTTATATATGGTTACATAATGTTTTCTACTGATATCACACAGCACATTTCAGTGCCTGCTACTTGTCATTCATAGGTGATGCAAAGGCCTATCACATAGAATGATGCCTAATGGAAACAGAGACAGTAACTGAATAATACATCTGCCACTGACTAACCTCAACTCCAGTGCACATAACACAGATTTGAATCTGCCAAGCTAGAAGGCTGAAAGCATATATGTATCGACTCCTTCCCCAGGGTCTCCTTCTAACTCACCAGTATATGGAGGAACATGGGTGGCTCAGGATGTGGGATTTAGATTTTCTTTCTCCTCACTAACCCCCCCAGACCCCCAGACCCCCAGCTCTGTGAACCCCAATGTACTGTTCTTGCTCTTCTTTTTTTCCCCTCTATTGTTCTGCCCTCCACTTTGACTGTGTCTTGCATCCCACATTACAGTTACAAATGGCAGAAAGCTAACCCCACCCCGCCTGCATCTCTATCCAATACAAAGATTTGCTGTTGGCTTCCTGCCAGGAGGCCAGGAGTAGCATGAGGGAAGTCAGTATCTCTGAGGCTTCTAGGATAAGCTACTGCCCAGACCGCACACTTGCCTCAGCACTTCCTGGGGTTGCAGCCAGACTGGTGATGTAGAAACGAGTGCCTGGATTTAGCAGTCCCTGGAATTAAGCCAAGCCACAGGCAAGATGTGTTTATTGGTTGATTATGAACTGCATTTGATACATTTATACATTTTGTATTGTGTGCCTTTCAGTAGTGCATGCTTGCTATTTCACTTGGCAGTTCCCCAGTTTCCTGCCCAGTGTCTGGGACACAGTGCGAAATAAAGATGGCTGTCGTGGTGGAGCTAGAACTGAGTTCAGACACAGCCAGAAGTGAGGCGCAGGAACACTAAGAAAATGTCCCTCTGCCTCATTGCCTTGTCTGCAAAGGATGTTAGTAAAGTAATAGCCCTCACAGGATTGTCTCAGTGATAAAATCTGATATTTTATATAAAAACGATTAAATCAAGAGCATGATCATTGTGCTACTCTTTCTAACTTCACAGGGATGAATCATTTTTCATGTGACAGGTGAGGAAGGGCTTACCTCAAGAAATGAAGGAACCTGTTCTTGGTCATGCAGTGAAGATTTCCAGAGGCCAAATTCCTTTCTTTTTCTTTCCACGTTGTATTGAGTTTGCATTTCAATATTCCATACCAGATAAAGCTACTCTTTCTTTCTTTTCTTTCTTTCTTCTTCCTTTCTTTCCTTCTTTCTTTCTCTTTCTTTCTTTCTTTCTTTCTTCCTTCCTTCCTTCCTTCCTTCCTTCCTTTCTTTCTTCCTTCCTTTCTTTCTTTCTTTCTTTCTTCCTTCCTTCCTTTCTTTCTTTCTTTCTTTCTTTCTTTGTTTCTTTCTACCTCCCTCTCTCTCTCTTTCTCTCTCTCTCTCTCACACACACACACTCAGTTCTTTTTCCCTCCCTCTCTCTCCTTCCCTCCCACTACCCACCCATGATATATCTATCTATCCTTTCAGATATCTGCCCATGTGTGTGCTTATGTGCATCACCTTTACCTGTATTTTTTGTATCTATCATCTGTCATTAACCTCTCTATCCACCTATTTCCATACACACACACACACACACACACACACACACACATACACACACATATATATATAAAAGCAGTTCTGTCTTAATTTGTCAATGACTTTTTGATCATACTTAGTATGTATTGTTTATGAGCTGACCAGATTCTACATGGTTTTTAAACTTCAAGTTTCACTAAAACAGAAAAATTGTGTCATCCTTTGAATCATATTTTCAGAATATCAGTGAAGTCTATTGTCCATCAGAAATTAGCTTAGAAGATACAATGATTCAGTTTGCTACATGAATCTCATTGAGAAGATGGAGCCTCATCAACTAGCAGAACACGGGCTTTTCAGACTTGGTGGCAAGTCCTGTGTACAACCCAAACATGATGTCAGCCACAGCTTTGATTTCTGAGTTCTTTGAGTGTGTGCTGAGTGGCCGAAGTTGGACTGCCACCCACGAGTTTGGCAGGCAGGCAGTCTCATACCCGACCATTCCTGTAGGCTCCTGCGTAGGAACATTTTGAAGGACTTTGGCAAAGGACCAGAAATGACCTCACTGCTGCTGGTATCAGATGGAGTGCGATGGGGTGAGAGCCTGAGGCTGGGGTTGCTTGGGCTGGAATGGAGCAGGTGCAGGAATCTGATCAAGACTCTTCTGTTGACAACTGTGAATTCACGTCATCCCAAGTAGATGTTCAGCAAGCGTGCATGAATATGACCACTGGCCTTGGAAATCAGCTCAACTCCGGCAGTGCCAGTCTCTTGGTGACTAATAAACCATCCTGCACTCCTGAATTGTCCCCTATTTCATGAAGAACCAGGGTGGTCTGAAACCAGGCACACTTCATTTGTCAAAGCTTCAGTTATGAGCTCATAATGTAAGTAGAAGCTATGCATGAGTGTGCAATGTTGTTTGCCCAGGCTCCATCTGTGCTAAGGGTGCTCCATCCTCTTTGGGATTAATCTCAATGCACAAAACACATCACTTTTGTTTTGAGCATTGCTACTATCAGGCTCAGTTTGTAGGTCTTCACATCCTCTGCATGTGAATGTCATTCTCTCTATTCCTTCCTCTCATCTCCATGGTGTGGCTGCTAGAATCTTCACCTCTCTATTAAAAGGCTTCTGTTCTTTATCACTTGTAGAAGGAACATCTTCACAAAAGTTATCATAGCCACGTGCTACATCTATTACTGCTCACTTGATATTTTCTTTAAATTTTCTATTCTCTATCTTATGTCACCATCACAAATGGAAAACCCAGTAATGCTATTATCTGTGGTGACCTGAGTGTCTAAGACACCGAGTGTACTGGACAGTTTTATGTCAACTTGACACAGGCTAGAGTCATCAGAGAGGAGGGAGCCTCAACTGAGAAAATTACTTTATAAGATCTGGATGTAGGGGGCTGGAGAGATGGCTCAGTGGTTAAGAGCATCTCTTCTGAAGGTCCTGAGTTCAAATCCCAGCAACCACATGGTGGCTCCCAGTCATCCATAATGAGATCTGATATCCTCTTCCAGAGTGTCTGAAGACAGCTACAGTGTACTTATTTTTTTCCGAGACAGGGTTTCTCTGTGTAGCCCTGGCTGTCCTGGAACTCACCATGTAGTCCAGGCTGGCCTGAAACTCAGAAATCTGTCTGCCTCTACCTCCCAAGTGCTGGGTACAGTGTACTTACATACAATAAATTAATAAACCGTTTAAAAAAAATCTGGATGTAGACAAGCCTGTGGTGTATTTTCCTAATTAGTAATTGATATACAAGTGCTCAGCCCATTTTGGGACCATGTTTGGGCTGGTGGCTCTGAATTCTAAAAGAAAGAAGGCTGAGCAAGCCATAAAGAGCAAGCCAGTAAGCAGCACACCTACATGGCCTCTGCGTCAGCTCCTGCCTCTGGGTTCCTGCCCTGTTTAAGTTCCTGTGCTGACTTCCAAAGGTCAGTGATAGGATCAGTGATATGGAAGAGTGATCCAGATAAACCCTTTCCTCCCCAAATTTCTTTGGTCATAGTGTTTCATCATAGCAATAGTTACCCTAATGAGGATACCAGGTGTTCTCAAGTTGTGTTGATTTGAGCTAAGCAAACAATTTAAATCTCTAATTTCTGTTCACTCATTATCCAAGGGCTGGATAGTTTGACTGTCTCCTGCTGCCATATCTCATTCATTAAACTTTCAGTTTCATTCAACTATTCATGACATAATGTCCCTCTTCTCCATATACATTTTTTTTCTGTATCATCTCTGAGGTTAGGATGAGTATTTCAGCTGAACCTTGGGGTCATCTGCCAGCCTTTTATCTTCTTGTGGTACATATGAAGATAGAGGGATGAGTTCCTATGGACTACAGAGCACAGGAGTGACCAGGGCCAGTAATAACTACTATAGCTTTTATAAAGAACTAGAGGATAGAAGTTTGAAGTTTCCCAATACAGACCCAATAAAAATTTAAGCAGATAGCAATAATGATAATCCTGAAATGCTGTTATACATGGCATACATATATCGAAAGGACACACTATCTCATATATACATTAAGCCCATAACTACCACGGGTTTAACAATATGTATATTGATGGATTTACAGTTATGTAACAATTAAAAATTAACAATTTTAAACTACAAAATGAGAAATATATGATTACCACACTTCCAGTTTGCCTCCTGTGGCCTCTCTTCAGCTCCTCCTCCCACCTTTATATGATGACTTCTCATCCAGCAAAGCTCATTCAATCTTGTAAGGATTTCTCCAACCAAGACAGTTTCTTCGCTTGCCATGTCTCTCATATGCCTCAGCAGTATACTTGAGTTCATAGCTCTATCATGGTAGTTATGGGATCAATGCTAAATGTTTGGCTGAGAGTTGGCCTTACCCAGAAGCATGCCTTCTTCTCAGATCATGTCCCAATCTTTAAAGGGCATTGGGTTCAAGCCTGTGCAGATACCAAAATCCACAATGCTCTAGTCCCATTTATAAATCAGGTATTTGCTTATGACTAATACAAATGTCTCTGAATATTCTAAACACCCGATACTGCATTGTACAATGGAAAAACATGCAAGTAATTGCCACACCGTGCTGTTCCGGGACTAATGGCAAGCAAAAGGTCTATAAATATCCAACATGGACACTGGAAAATATTTTCAATTCTTGGTGAGGGACAAGGGTGAGTAGCAGAGTAAGCTGTACAGTCCCAGCATCCCACGACATAGTGGTGACTTCTTGGTACCCTTGTTCCCTCAGTTGAGATGATTCTCTTACGTGAACATTTTACAAGATTGATGAAGAGTTGTAGTCATCCCAACTATGTAACAGTGCCTAGTACACAAACAGCCAGCAAAGAAGCATCAGATGCATTAGTTCTTTAAAGTGTTATCTTCCTGTCCATAATTCTGTCATAAAAGCTATGCCAGAGAAAAGAAACCATTTATCCATGAAAAACAGACTTCTCAATTTCTGCTTAAAATGTTAGTCTGTCCTTGTAGCTGGTGTCATTTTCAGTGATGGGAATGGAAAGGGTCTTTTCTAAATACAGCAAGGCCTAGTTCTAACATCTGACCCAAGTATGTCATAACCAGAATCATGCCAGTGTGAAACAGTGACGTTAATGTCATAGTGTTGGCATGCAATGTAGCATGAAGGGGAAATAATTGCCTAGCCTGTCCAAAGCCTGAAGCTTGATCTGAACTTCACACACACACACACACATACACACACACACACACACACACATACACACAATATTTCCATTATATAAACAAATATGCTTTCATCTAAGACTTAGATAAATGACAATAATATCACGGTAAATAAAGGAAAGTCAATTAGTCTACCTCTGATGTCACCTGAAACCCTGTCTTTACCCTGTATGTTCTCAAAAAATAAATAAATCTCCATGGGACTAATGAGAAAAGCAAAAATAAAGCAGTCATTCTATATTGTTATTCATAAAGACTGAGTCATGAGGTAAAACTTTTAAATTAGAAGTCATAGCAACATACATATTATTGAAAAAATAGGAAACTCTTTCTTAGTGGTCTTTTAAGTTGAAGGCCACCTCCTTATCAAGATTTGAAAGAGGGCCATCCAGTCATGCTTCAGGTGATGAGGTTTCTGTTAAACACATATGTAATGGAGGCTCTATGCATTCTTGATGGAACCAACCTCTCTGTTTTCTAATGTCACAATGTCACAGAACCACATATGTTCTTGTGTATAGTGAAGCTGGTATAATCAAAATAACCACACTGCTTGTCATATCAAAGTATAACACTGATACTTATGCATAGTGAATTATACTAATTCTGATAAATGGTTCTCACTATGATATTACTTAGAATGTTGTATTTCCTATCTTACTCATAGGGAAAAAATTCCTACTATAGACACGCTTGGCGTGTGATGCTATCAGCAGCCTCAGATAATCCTGTCTTTATCCGGTCTTGATTTGTTTTGGCTACGGGTTAATCTTCTGTTGTTCTGTTTATGGTGGCCTTAAGAGCAATAGACTACAATAGGCTGGTAATATACAAGTCTACTCTCTTCCTACTTGTATGTCTTATAGGCTGATATGTAATTTGCCATACTGTCTAGGTGTGTATAAATACATTCTGTCATGCTCTCTTAGCAACATCACCTAAGGGTGTCTTTTGCAGAACATGGCTGTCATCGATCAGTGCATGGTAGTGATTCCAGTCATCAGGCACATTTGATTTGTACTTATTGACAGTGGATTAGAAAGGAAGAAAGAGAGAACAAGAGAATAAAGAAAAGGAAGACATACCGTGTTTGTTCTTTTGTGATTGGGTTACCTCACTCAGGATGATATTCTCCAGATCCGTCCATT
>NW_022196911.1:59817860-59837578 GCF_008632895.1 Mastomys coucha
GCCCCAGTGTAGGGGAATGCCAGGGCCAGAAAGTGGGAGAGGGCGGGGTAGCAGGCATGGGGAAGTGGAAGGGAACAGGGGTTTGTTTTGGTTGTTTTTGTTTGTTTCTTTGTTTTTTGGAGGGGAAACTGGGGATGGAGAAATTTACATGTAAATAAAGAAAATATCTAAAAGAAAAAAAAAAGAAAGAAAGAAAAGGAAGACAGGGGAACACAACAAATGTTCCCCTCTCATGGCTTCCTCAGTTGTAGCTAATCCCTTACTCCAGCACAGCATGCCATTGTTTTCAGACTCTGTCTGTGCTGCATCTATTTAAGCATGCACCTCTTACCATAAGGAAGGACAAACGCAGATGCAGCCTTTGAACTCAACTTTTCCTAGGTCATTCGCAGAAGTAATTTAACCTTAAAGCTCCCTCACATAGCTCTTCCACTTTATCGTCCAATATCCTTAACTTTGAAGATACTTAGTCTCCCAGTTATTAATAGGAAAGTGGAAGAGTGTCAACACACAACAGGCACTTAACAGTCTCTGTTTTTGATTTGAGTCTGTCTGTGTCACACTTAGCAAAGGCTGGCTGACTGTAGATGTTGTATTCCAGAGCACTCTGGGATGTACCTTAGGCCTGCTGGCAGTCAGACAATTGACGGGCAGGTTGGGGCTCTAAGATGGTCTTGTACTTAGAATTCAATATATTGGTCCCAGAAATAAAATATTAACCAGACAAATATCTGAGAGTTCACAGATTTCCAATTGTCGGAATAAAGGATGTGATTTGATTTGAAGAATCGCAACGGAAAATATCCCTCTAAGAATAAAGATTATGTGCAGGCATATAACAACATTACCTTGGTCTATTTTTAGTTACTATAACTAAATGCCATAGACTAGAAAACTTATATAGAATGAGTAATATTGTCCTGCCTACAGTTCTATAGGCTAAGTCTGAGGTCAAAGACTATATCTACAGGGGACTTCTCTGGTACAATCTTTAAAGAGACCCAACTGAGCCCTAAACATCGCATGATTAAAGGGGCATGCATGAGATGGTCAAATTCATAATAGACTGAATGGCATGATAACCAACCATTCTCATAATAACTCATTAGCCCATCAATTCAGTAGACTGACCAAGTCATAAAGACAGAGTGCCCATAACTCAGGACAATCGCTTCTCAAAGGTTCTTCCTCTCAGTGCCTTGAACTTATGCATGTAGGGATTATGTTTCCAACAACTGAATTACGGGAGGCAAACATTAAACCATAATAATATAATTTTGCTAGTATGTGCAACAACCTCATTTTTAATGTTATAGTTACTTTTATTTTCTTTGACTGTCATCCTGGGATACAGAAAGCCAGTTCTGGGTCAGTCCTCATTATGACATCATCTGAGATCATCTTGAACATTGTTCGAAGTTTTCTCTCAGTCATTTTCAACCTTCACTGTTTTCCTCCACCCACTCAGTCCTGTTTTCATTCTCAGACCTTGAAATTCCATTTTAGTTTGTCAGCGACCCTGGGGAGCTGTGAGAAAGCCACCCTTCACTTTCTGTGCTGGCTTGCTTTTATGCCTGACCTCCATCACCTGGGCCACTGCAATATGGCTGACAGAATCCCCTGCCTGGCTCAGTTCCATCCTGCCTTCTCAGTATTTTTTTTATGGTTAATATTTTATTTCTCAGTTCCCAAGTTCTTGATTCTTTTTTTCTTTGTTTTTCTAAACATTCCAATCTATTCATTTTGCTCAAAAGGAGGAAGGAGCAGAGGGAAGGAGGGAGAGAGGAAAAAGGGAAGGAGAGAGGGAGAGAGAGAGAGATGGGGAGGAGGAAGAAAGCGAAACTGAAGACAAATCACTGAGAAAGAAACTAAGGAAACAAGGGAACACTGTGTCTGGTCACAGGTACCCATCACAGTTTAGCTCTTGCATTTTTTTTCAAGACAGGGTTTCTTTGTCTATCCCTGACTGTCCTGGAACTCACTATGTAGACCAGGCTGCCCTCGAACTCAGAAATCTACCCGCCTCTGCCTCCCAAGTGCTGGGACTAAAGGCGTGCACCACCACTGCCCGGGTGGCAATTGCATTTTTAAAGGAAAAGCTCCTAGATCTTTGGTTTATCATTCTCAGGTATGGGAAGATGACGAAGCTCTAAGTGAATGAGTAAGGAGTGGATAGAGTGGAAGTATAATGTTGATATTGGAACAGCCTTATCATGTATGCCAATATTTAAGACCCATGGTAATCAGCAAAACCTTCCCCCAGGTGAGACTCAGAAGCAAGAGCTAAGCCTTCCTCTGGTCCAAGCCCCATTGTTTATGAACTATTGACCAGAGTGTGCAAAAAGTGGCAAGAGCAGCTTCTGCTTCCTGGATGACTGAAAGCAGAGACTGTTCCTCTACAGATACCTGCTCCTGAGACTAACCCTCCTTGTCCTGTACATAAAAGCATGCTAAGGTTCTAGGTTGTTGTATAGCTGGTACTGCTCCATCAGAGTAAGCATGGTCTACCTGATCTCATGTGTCTGTGTGTCTCTCCTTCCCCAGTTCTCTCATCATCCAATCAGGTTTCCAGGATCAAGTCATGCAGGTTATATTGGTAAGATGTTTCACTTTTGTTCTGTGGCTTTGTTTGTTTGTTTTTACTGTAGATGCTCTAAGAAAACTTACAATTTGGTTCTAGTTGAAACAAACAATGAATTCTTCAGGCAATGGTGGCCTCCCCTAGCATTTAAGAGGATTAGGACATCCTCAGGAACACAATGTTGAATTCATGTCTGTTGAAATGCCTTACAGGGTCACCACAATCAGAATCATTTGCATTGACAGGCATAGTTCTTACCAGCTCAGGTAGAACCTAATGGGGAAATGATATTAGAGAAGGTGTACCACAGGGTGTTCAAGGAGAGTTTTTACCAGTAACCTTCACACCAGAGCATCTGAGGTAGGCAGTCTCCAATATGGCTTCCAAATGCTTGTCTTATCCTCATAGCCATATGTTACTGTTCCGGACAAGAGCCAGATTTGACTGTGATTTCCTTAAATCCCACCCTGTACCTTGTTTAGATCCATAGAATAGAACAGAGTTCTCTCCTGCTCAAAACATTTTCATTCTCTGGAGCCACGAGCCACAATTGTAGTAAGTAGTTTGGTTATCCCATTCTAATTCCAATGGAGAGAAACAGGGTATTATTCCCCACCACCCAAGGTTAGTACTAGGTGTGGGGGTAGACAAGTCTTCCACGAGTCAACTTGACCCAAGCTCCCAAATCAGTGGACTCTCGTCCGCATCTTGTCATAAAGAGATTGGACATTGCTCAACTAGTAGACCACAGATCAATGAATGGCTCTTGTTATCAACTTTGTACCTGGCACTGTCCTCTAGCCAAGAAACTATGGATAAATAGGTCATCCACCCTAGGGGAGAAACTTCTACCATAATTCTGTTAAAATGGCATAGTATTAAACCAACTTCTGATGGCTTATCATATATTCCTAGATCAATGGATCTCTCACCCCATATCTCAGAAGCTTCTATTTGTATCAGGCAGTAATTAAGTTAGAGAGCCCCAGCTGGCTAAGGTGCAGAGCGTAAGGAATTGCAGAACGCTCAGCACCAATGGGAATATCACTTCCTCCTCCAAGACTCAGGAGTAAGGAGGAGGTAAGAGCCAGTAGCAATGGATGATTACAAAGCAAACAGTATCTTTGGGACACAGACAGGGAGCTGCACATATAAATTCATAATCATTGCAACAGCATACATAAGACCTGTGCGAATCCAATCCAGACAAAATGCCAGCACAGGGAAAGGAGTTTGACACAAAACTCTATCTCTAACCATGGAGCTACTATCAACGGTTAGCTGCTTTAAATAGGAGGACACAGTTTTCTCTAAGAGTGTACTACCCAGCAAGCTCACCACACTCCAGTGGAAGATTACACATCCAAGAATATTTGGGCAACACAAATTGGTCTTTATGAGTTTTAAAAAAATAAGAACACAAAGTTGAGTAAGTAGGAAATATGGATGGATCTGAGGGAAGGAGTTGTGAGAAAGGGTGAATGTAATCAAAACAAATTGTAAAATATTCTGAACATTATACATATACATACACATATACATATACATCAATCATATATATCATATACACCATATACATCTTATATCATATATACCATATGCATATAATACATATACATATGTATCATACACATACATGTATATCTCTCTATATACACATACATATATATACACATCTGTAAATCTAGGAGAGGTTCACCTCATCATGCCTCTGCCACATTGTTTTCCCCTTCAGACCTTTATCAGTTGTAAGGTCCAGGACAATCACTAGACTAAATTGCATTTTACATCAGAATGCTTAGTAACACAAAATTTTCAAGAAAAAAATAATTTCAATTGTTTAATCCCCATTATAGAAAATTTGAGCTTCTGGTGGCTCTTCTTAATCTAAAACATAGATCCTTTCCTTCACACTTTCCTTTTCAGATTTACAGACAGCATATCCATTCTTCACTCTCAGTTGCTTCCCTCATGCCCAAGATATCAGACAGATGAGACATTTGAGGCCTTTGCTACTGTTCATCTCCCAGACAGCAGCTGTCCTACTACACAACTGTGGTTAAACCTGAAACAAGTAAGGATAGTTTTTCCAATGAACCATGAGATACTTGTAGGTCTGAATTATATATATGAAGACATAGAAGGAAAGATTTGGAAGTAGCGTGCTAGTGTGGGCACCCAGGGAAGGGGAAGGCACTGATAATATCTTAGAAAAGTACATTGGGTGTACACATGAGAAGTCTTGCAAAGGGATTTCCAACATACCATATGGGAACTGGGAACTGGAATTTTCCCCTGAGCTTGCATTTCCTCCATCTTGCCCTTGTAGAGCTGTGAAGAATGATGCAAATGGACACTTCAGTTAAAATGCAAAGAGAGGGGCTGGTGAGATGGCTCAGCAGGTAAGAGCACTGACTGCTCTTCCGAAGGTCCTGAGTTCGGATCCCAGCAACCACATAGTGGCTCACAACCACCCATAATGAGATCAGACACCCTCTTCTGGTTTGTCTGAAGATAAAAAAAAATGCAAAGAGAGAAAACTCCTCCAAGGAGTTCGCAGTAATGGCTGGCAAAGGACAGGCTCTGCTTGTATGAGTGTCCCAGAGGAAGCTGTAACTCAGCCTGATGCTCTAGCATCACAAAGGAGCAGAAGACCATGCCCCTAGATCAGGTGTGTTGGGATTCCAGAAGTTCTACAAAGCACAACCTCATATGGCTAGAATGGGTGATACTGGACTCCAGCTAGGACGCAGCCACTAGGTGAGCAGCGCAAGAAACTGGGCACCTGTACCAACTTTGCCCCTTTTCTTCTTGGAGATAAAACACAACTAGACTACTCCTCATCAGAAATCTGGACATCCCAAAGGTTCTAAAATCAGCCTTTTGAGTGCTGACATCATACCTAACCAAGAAGAAAACCACACACTCATCCTTGTGTGGCAGATTCCAGCCAAAACATCCAGGCACTTCTATGAAATTACCTTCAGGAAGTATGTATACATGTATAATGTAAGTGAATGGGTATTTAGAGCCATCCTGTGGCCTTTTTTTTTATAGGAAACTATTCCATGATTCAAAGCAAAACAGAATCAAACCCTTGAAATCTGAAACATTTCTGGTTCCAAGCTCCGAGGAGGTGACCCAGTGAGCACAGAACAGTTTGCACCCTGTGTGTGTGACAACTTTCTCAACATACTGTGGAGCAGAAAAGGCAAGGGCGTGATCTAGACCTTGCCATTACCACAAAGTTCAGACCACATCCCTCCCTTGCTTTCCAGGGAACGAAAACAACTGTTTGCTTTGTGGTCAAACCCCACTTTCCACAACCCTATCATTTGGTATGTAGGAACACCATCCTTTCCATTTCTGTTTGAATCCTCCAGGGAAGCCAGGAGATGACGGGCTCTGTGCACAGGAAGTCTGGGTTATTTCCCAAGGCTGCACTTTGGAGGCCTAAGGACTAGCATACACTAATTCATCAGCAATTCAAATATCCCCTCCTTTTCCAGAGATAATAACCTTATGAGGTTTTTCTGTTTTTTGTTTGTTTGTTTGTTTTTGTAGACATTTATACAACCTGAAGTTTAATTTCTGGACACCCTCATTCTCTGGAGCCACATTTAGACAAGCAGCATAGTTGTGGAAGAGCCTCTTAGAAGCCGCTGTTGCTGAAGAGCACCGGGCTCTTCACCTGGGCCCACAACCAAAGAATGGATCAAAGCTTGCCTTCTCTACCTTCATTTTGTGTTTGCACTGCGGCCAAAGACACAGACATAAATTATTGGCCTCTGCCTATCCAGCAATCTTAAATTTGCAGAAGAACAGAACCTCATGGGATAGAAGCCCTGCCCCACCCAAGGAGGACAGTGTACTCTCAATGACTGACAGAGTAACAACTTCCAACTTATCTGACCACTGTCACATACAGTGGACAGGAGGACAGACACTGGTGAGTTAATGATGGGCAGGACCACACCCTGGCTAGGAATGCTTAGTGGTGCATTTCTGTTAAACCTAAACCTTTGCCAGCACTCTGACAATGAACTGGAGGGGCTAGGTCACAGGACCCCCTTCTTTCTTCCTTTTCCCAATGTGGTCACACTGGATTTTTCTGTTTTTCACTATCATTGGCTCCTTCTTTATCTTTACTTGGTGGGGTGGGGATGACAGCTGTTGTGGCTGCTTAGCCAACACCAGCCTTAGAATCTATGTTGTGTGAGTCAGAAGTAAGGATCTCCCCTGAGCTAAGGGTGCAGCTCTGGGAAGCCCCAACCTAGCACATACAAGACTCCAGGTTCCATCCTGAGATGGAGCAGAGGAATGACTTCTCTCAAGGACCATATTGATTATGAGGAATTAATAATCAAATCTAAGAGTTTTCGTTTCTTACTTTCTAGAAGCTTGGTACATGTGATTTTAAGATTGAAGTCTAAACAGTTTCCTCTTTTCTATTTTTGTACCTTTTGCTGAACATAGAGTCTGGCTCTAGGATGATCTTAGCCTGACTCTCCCTCTGTGCTAGCCCCTGCCTTTGTATACCCAGGAGAATCTTTAACGCAAAGCAGAACATGTTTACTTTCTGCTCAGTGGCAATGGTCACCCACAGGATAGATTTTAATAAATTCCAAACAGGACAGAGACTCCTCACCAGGAACTGGCAAGCCTTTCCTGGAGAGGGCCCAGCCAGTAAATACTTCAGACTTTATGAACCAAATAGCCAAGTGGAGTGACTGCTCTTTCAGCAAGACTCAAGGTCATTTTTACACTTAAAGATGCATTCTTTGTTTTATAGAGAAGATTGGGACAAAGCAGGCAGTAGTATTAGCTCGGTTCTGGGGCCATCCCATACTGGAATCAGCTCTTATTTGCATTGGACTCTACATCCCGGTGCCTCCCTGCTTTCTGGTGTTCGTAGTCATACCCCTTAAGATCTCTGCTAGTGGGTCCAGGATGTGGCTTATTGGGTAGAGTGTCTGTCCAGCCCACAATGCTAGATTCCATCTGTAGCCCTGCCAAAGACCTCTGCTAGCCAGCTACCTACAGGCTGATTCATGCCCTTCCTTCCAACTGGAGCTTAGCTGCACTTCCTTTAAAAACACAGAGAGCTGGTAGCTTGCTCTCTGCTGATCAAGCCCATTTTCACAGTTGCTTGAGTCCACCTTGTGTGACTCCTCTGCGCCCTATGCAATTATCCAATTTCCCCAGATTCAACCATTTTGTTACATTATGATTGCTTTGTTATATTGTCTCACTAACGCACCATATTTTGAAACCCTTCAGTTTACAGATCTTTTAAGTCAATTCTAATTATATTTGTTTATTTATCTGTGTGTTTGTATGCACGCACATATATGTACTCACCTGTATGCATGCATCTATATGCAGGTGACACATGTAGATGTCAAAGAGCCATCTTCCAGGCCCTCAGGGATCTTTCTGAATCCCTCTGAACTCCTTGGGCACAGCAACAGGCCTGGGAAATCATAGGTACTCTGCAAATAGTGAATAAGCTTGGCTTTCTCTGCAAGGAAACAGATGCTTCTGTAAAGAAGATTACTAGTAACATGTAAAATGTAGAAAACTGGGGTGTGTGTGTGTGTGTGGTGTGTTTTGTTTCTGGTCTTACTGCCTACCACTCTAGTTTCTCCTAAATCTCAACCCCACAGAAGCCCCACAGCAGATGCAGCTCATCTAGACAAAATAAACCCATGGCTGTATTCCCTGAATAGATGGACCAATCAATCGGTCTAATAAACAAATAATTTAAAAGGGGGAGTGGTGGTACACACTTGCAATCCCACCTCTTGGAATGCAGAGGCAGAGGCAGAAGGGTAGGGTGTCTCACTGAAGTCAGCCAGGACTACACAGTAGATTCTGTCTTAAAAAGTCATCAAACCCCAGGGTGAGTCTGGACATGTGATTGTTCTATCGCTCAAGCGTTGCCAGAGGATCTTTCTCATTGAGTCCTCTGTTTGTTTCCTCAGTGTGATTCTTGTGTCTGAGCCTGTTTGCTAATAGCCAGAAAGATGCATCTACAAATGGAAACCAGAGCCTGTTACTTTCCATCCTCCCACTGGACTAGAATACAAACTCCTTTATGAGATCTAAAGCACTCTTCTATTCTAGCTCCCACGTACTACATTTTGCCAGCTCAATAGCTTCCAAACACACCAGCTTTTACAATGCCCCTAGCATGTGCCTGTAGCTGCTGAATCCTAACTGTCTGGGCTTCCTTCTGTTGGGAACATGTTCTCTGTTTCCCCAACTTGCTGCTCTTGATCCCTTCTCACCTCCTGCCTGCTGCTTACCTCATCCCATCTACTCCTTTCATGGTGACTGGTTATCGTACCAAATCCCTGCTTACTGTCTGCCTCTCTAGACTTTCCACGGGACTGCTCTTTAGCTCTACGTAGATCACAACAGTCAACTCAATACTTACTGACACCAGGGCAAATCCTGTGCTGTGCTCTTTGGGACATGGGTAAAGTAACTCTTGAGCCACATGCAGCCTCCTCTGCTTGTCCCCTGGCAGACTCGGTGACTCTCTCTGTTCCTCCCATCTGAGTTCTCCCTGGCTGGAATGGCATGGCCATAGTTTCACCATGCACTGCTGTGAACACAGAAGATGTAAGTTCATTTGCCCTCACTGCCTTACCCTTTATGCTATATCACTGTAAATTAAAAAAATAAATAAAGTCTGCAAAGCATTTGCTCTTAGGAAAAGAGCTTGGCTTTGAGCCATATGACCTTACCAGTTTCTTAGGAAACCATTTAATTTCTCTGGGCTTGTGAGACTAAAAGAAATGGCAGATAAAAGTGTCTTCACAACGTGCCAGACACACCACAGGGAAGGAGTGTTAGGCTGGGGTGTGACTTGGTGGTAGAGCACTTGCCTAGTGTGTTCAAGGCCCTGGCCCAGTTCCTAGCATGACAAAACAGAAACAAGCAAAGGAAAAAGAGAAACATGCGTTCACTCATCCTGGTTTCTTCTCCCCTAATGAGAAGCCACAGGCCTGTGCAGAGAGGCCTGTCAATTCCAGTCTGTGGAGATGCCCCTTAGGGTGTCTGACCAGGACATACCCTTACTAAGAGTGAGGCACTCAGCACTGAAGACTCTAGGTGTTGGCGGGGCAAGAGGATTCTTCAGGACAAAGCAGCATTTATGTTACAGGTCTCTGAGGTGAGAGGATGGCAAGGGATGGAACATGTCTCCTGCAGCAGGTACATTCTGGTTGCTGCCATAGAACAAATTAAGGTAGAATTAAGGAAGAAGGGGGTTGATATTTTGATATTTGCTTATAGCTCTAGAGGGATGCAGTCCACTACGGCAGAGAAGATGTGACATGGTGGTGAGAGTAGATGACTGATATCACCCACACATAGGAAACAGAGAGAGAGAGAGAGAGAGAGAGAGAGAGAGAGAGAGAGAGAGAGAGAGAGAGAGAGAGAGAGAGAGAGAGAGAGGCTATAAAGCCTCACAGCCACCCTGCTGCCCTTGATGACACACTTCCTTCATCAAGGCTCCACCTCCTAAAGATTCCATAATCCCCCTCCCCCAACAGCACTGCCAAACCAACTGGGAACCGTTTGGAGGATAGTTCTCATTCAATCCACAATACATAAGCTTTTCATAAACTGCCTGATAACTCTTGTTCACAGCTTGGCTTGGTCTTTACTATACTTCTGGAGTGATATGAGCAATTCTGGGAAAGGAGTATATTTTGGATTCATTTATGAGGAGATCCATTTTTTTTCAAACCATTTTTTTTTTTTTTTTTTTTTTTTTTTTTTTTTTGCTTAGAAATATGGAAAGCATCCAGAATGATCAGGAAGTTAAGAAGTTTTGAAGGCTCAGGACTGGCTATTCAAATCCTCTGGCAGCCAGAGACAAGCATGCTCATTGGTGTGTCTCCTTTATGTCAGCCCTCCCCATGTCCACACTCATCTCATGGGGAGATGGGACTCATTCTAGATGGAGTTTCTGAACTTTAAAGCCATTGCTGCCCAACTGGGACATTTAACTGATCCTTAAAGACCAGGAGTGTGTTATTATAACTCAATAGCAAGAAGTGTGGTGGAGCTAGTGGCTCCCAGGAAACATCTGGTAAACATCTTATTTAAGGTGGCCTCCTTGAATAACAGGTGAGTGCATACTGTGTGTGTGCGTGTGTATGCTTATGCATGTGTGTATATGTATGAGTGTGTATATGTGTGAGTCTGTGTGTATATTTGTGTGAGTTTGTGTTTGTGTTTATGTGTATGAGTCTGTGTATGTATGTGTATGATGTGCGTGAGTTAATATGTGTGCAAGTCTGTGCGTATGTGTGTATGGTATATGTCTGTGCATATATACTTATATACATATATATATACATATATATGTATATATATGGTATGTGTGTGACTCTGTGTGTGTGTGTGTGGTATGTGTCTGTGTATGTATGTGTGTGATGTGTGTGAGTTCATATGTGTACAAGTCTGTGTGTATGTGTCTATGGTATATGTCTGTGTATATATATATATGGTATGTGTGTATATGTGCATATTGTGTGAGTGTGTAAGTGCATGTGAGTCTGCATGTGTGTATGTATGTGTGTGAGTCAGTGTGTATATGTGTATAAATTTGTGTGTGCATGTATATGTGGTGTGTGTATGCAAGTGTGTGTATGTGTATGAGTCTGTGTGTGTACATATGTTATTTGTGAGAATATCTGTGTATGTGTATATGTGTGTGAATCTGTGTGTGTATGTGGTGTGTATGTAGTGTGTATATATGTGTGTGTATGTATGTGTATAAATTATGTAATTAACTTCAGGGAAAGGCAGGCAAGCATTTTGCTTTTTTCACATCAACTTGATCTTCTGGTGACCTGTGAAATTTCTCCCAGGTATGCTTCTATTCCTAAAGCGTTTCCACAAGGACATTTAATTGGACATTCATAGCTTGCCACCACACATGGAGCTCAGTAAACTGCATTCTCTTGTACAGTTGCATGCAAGTGGAAACTCTGTCCTTGGAGCCAGGCTGGTCCACAGGCTACACCTGAGATGCTTAAGAGGCATTGCAAGACTTACATTGCCAGCAATCCAAGTGTTGTCTGGTGAGGATTCCCATGAAGCAGCACAGCTGACCTGTGTGTATTGTGTAAGAAATAATACTGGCTTTGGCCATTACTCTGAAATCTGAACAGAGGCTGGGACTGTAATCAAAAGAACAGCATGTTGTTGGACCATGGCATTGGTATTTTATGTTTATTCTTTTGTGTTCTTAAGTAGCACTTTGTGAGATGATACCCTCATAAGAAGACTCTCCTTTGGGAGTGGCACAACAAGCTGAGAGTGTGATTCTTACCATGTATCCAGGATTTCACTACCATACAGAGCCACCAGGTGATCAACATGCAGGCATCCATGCTGTGGCTAGAGTTCCTGTTATCATTCTTGGGCTGCATTGCTCCTGTTGCATATATTAACAGCTGTCCTAGCTTTCTATTGCTATGATAAACCTCATGACAAAACTTGGGGAGGAAATGGCTTGTTTCAGGATGCAGTTGTTGTTCATCATGGAGGGAAGTCAGGGCAAGAACCTGGAAGCAGGAATTGAAGCAGAGATTATGGAGGAGCACCACTTGCCTGCTGACTTGCTCCTCAAGGCTTGCTTAGCTCAGTTTTAGGACAGCCTACAGTAAGCTGTCCTGTCCACATCTATCATTAATCAAGAAAATGCCCCCAGACTCACCTATGAGACTATGATTTTTTTCTTATAATAAAATTGCCTAATGGATTTTTTCTGAAAATCTTCCCTCTTCCTAAATGATCTTAGCTTATTTCAAGATAACGAACAAACAACAACAACAAAACCTTATATAACAAACTTTATTTTAAAAGTAAGAAGAATACAAGAGAATCCAGCAGGGAAGCTTTTCTAGTCTTTGCAGATGTCTCTGCCCTACACACTCTCTTGCTCCTGTCCTCTCATTTTTTATTTCTCCATGTGAGAAGGGTTAGAGGAGCCAGGCAGTGGTGGTGCACACCTTTAAGACCAGCACTTTGGAGGCAGAAGTAGGTGGATTTCTGAGTTCAAGGCCAGCCTGATCTACAGAATGAGTTCCAGGATAGCCAGGAATATACAGAGAAACCCTGTCTAGAAAACCCTGTCTTTTTTTTTTTACATTTTTACTTAATTTATTTTTGCACTGCAGGGTAGTGCTGGCCACCATCAAAGATCTGTCAGTATTTCCATCATAGCTCTGCTTTCAGAATACTGGAGTTCAAGTGCTGAAATACATATTTACAGTGTACAGACAACAGTGGCTTTGTCTTCCTTTGAAATTGACTGCATCTTTACAAGAAATATTCAGGATGGCAATGCCTAAATAATAAAAAGCATCATATACAACAGAGGAGGGTGAAAGATGTAGACTTCCAGCCCAAGATTAACCTACAGCATGGAAATTGATTCTGCCACATTCTCGGCAGACGTAGTCATCTCTACATCATAGTCATAGTTTGAGAACAGTCCAAAGCAAGATTATTCTGATAATATATGTATATATGCATGTATACATATACATAGCATTGGTACACAAAACACTAAAGGTGGAAAGTAATAAGCACACAGTAAATAACTCTGGAGCGAACCACTTCCACAGTGAGAAAAATGAACAAAAGCCACCAAACATGAACACTGACCATTTCAACACTGAACAACCAACTCATTACATAGGTAGAATTAAAGCATTTAAGAGCTAAATCACTCTTAAACAAGTGTATTAACTACATTTGTAGGGCTTGAGATGGTAAATGGGATGTTATGCAGGTCTAATAACTGTTGTTTTTAGGATTAGGTTGGGCTACAAAAGGTATTAGCAAAAACTAGTTTTGATAAAGGAAAAATAAATCCCCCTGAATTTATTGGCTCTTTCCTCAAAACAGGCAATTATTTAGATTAGAGATTTTGTTGCAATTTTTAAAATGTTTTTTATCTGAAACTCATCTCCTGATTTTTTTTTTTATGTTCTCCCTAATCTTGACACAGATGTATCTGTTATCTAAGAGAGGGGGCAGAGTACAGTGACAATATGAAGTTACTGCATACAAGAAGGGTTAGAGGAGGCAGTCTCTGGCCCAGGCTGTGAATCACAGTTGGTCTTATTACTGTGGAAATTGAAGCTCCTTTACCAATGATTAGTTTAGGTACAGACGTGATCCTAAAGCCCAAGAAGCGGTCTTCAAAGAAGTTTTGATCAAAATTTCCCTCTCAACCAAAGATGCTTGGGAAAATACTTCATTTCTTCCCTGGGCATCTTTACTTTGTTCAATGCCTGAAGGTGCTTTAGTTATCTTGTGGCAGCATGATGACCTGAGACAGCAGGGTAAAGAGCTGTTGTGATGATCAGTTTTGGTTTGTCGGCTTGACTGGATTGAGGAATTCTTAGGAAAACAGTTGACTAGTAGACAGACTTCTGGTTTATATGGGAAGCTTCTTCCTGAGTAATCTGGCATCTGAGCCAATGAATTGGACAGGCTTACCTTAACATGGGCAGTACCAACCAACAAGGTTGGAGTTTGGAAGAAATTAGAATAAAGATAAAGGGACAGCCTTCCCAGTCATACACCTGAGCCTTCTTGAGTGCATGTAGTCTGTGAAGGTCAGTTTCCTAACAGTGCCACTTCCTATGGGCCAAGCTTATTCAAACCACCACACTGGGCTACAAAGTTCCCAGGTTTTCTTGCTTTCAGACTTCTTCATACTCAAACAGAAAAACAGCACTTGTTGCTTAAGAGAACAATGGTCTTTTCAGAATCTCAAACATCAGGAAACTTATGATCTTTCTCCCTAGTAGAGAGGAAAGGATTTCTTTGAAGATGAAGTTAGTGAAAGTGAGGAATGTAGACTTGCAACTTGAACAGGGCGGGTGCCCCACTCTGTTCCTTCCTCCTGGCCACTTACAGCTCAGCCCACATTTTCTGGTTTCATCTGCAAGGAGACAACAGGAATGGTGCTGTGAGGTCTGTGGTCTGGCATCTGAGTTTGAGTGTGAGTTTCTGTTATTCCACTTACTGGCTCTGTGTCTGTGGTCAGGGTTTCCCTGTCTCTTAATTGAGCAGCCTTTGGAGTCTTTATGAGGACCAAAATAGTCATGAGAAACACTTCCCACATTGCCTCAGACCTAGTAAAATGGCAGTGGATGATACTCTCTGGTGATTGGACTCATTTTCTATGCCACAGCTTCTGTTTTGCTCTCTTCCCCAGCTTCCCTGTACTAAACTCTTCCTGCTCTTTCTCCAGGTCTGGTCTATTTCAGTTTTGGCAAAGATTTTAGCTACCAGATTAGACCGCAGACATGGAAGTCTCTCTCTGAGAAGCCAGCACCTTGCATACTTCCATGGTTTCCCGATGTGAGTTTGAGTTCTAAGGTGTGAATAAGGAAGACACTACAGAGAAGGGGAGCCCATTTTAATAGTGTTGCCTAATTACAGGGCTTCTTGGATATTTTCTAACAATGTTTGTAAAGCAATGCTCCTGACTACAATCCTGGCAGCAGAAAAGTAAAGAGTTTGATAATAGGGTGTTGTCCATGTAGCCACCCACACACTTATCTGCACCAGAGAAGAACCTGAGCCTTAGCACTTGTATAGCAATGAGAATGTGTCAGTTGGCTAGGAAGACAGAACTGGTTAAATCATAAACAGTATTCAGATGAGAGTTTCTGGAATCTTCTCCCCTGTGAGGGAAGAATGGATCAATGGATGCATAGTGGAACCACCATTTTATAGATAAGAAAACAGTCCATGTAGTAAGTGCCCACTAGGAATGGCTACTTTCTCATTTCTGCAAATTTTGTACTCATTTTCTTGATGTTCTCCCGCTCTTTCAGAAGATCCATGTCTTGGAAAAATGACTGGTCTTCATTGTCAGCTGGATGCATGTATTCAAATTCAGAGGAGGTAACTTATGTCTGCCAGAAACTGGACACTCACTCACTGTTTGTAATCATAGTTCATCCTGGGGCTGCTGTGTGTCCTGACACAGAAGCATTTCACCCATAAGCCACTGTGCACCCTGTTTGTGTAAAACAGGAAGGTTTGACAGAGTTGCACTGATGTGGTGATGAACTCATCAGTAGAGCCAGAGTGACTCCCGACCTATGGAGCTGCCTGTGTTTACTAATATGACTGTCAGTTAGGGCAAGGGCCAACTAACATCTCTTGGTACTTCCATATGAGCAGTCCTTAGGGAGAGGCTAATGTGAAGTCCATTTAACCGCCAAGAAAAACACAATATAGACTCATACTTGACTCTATGTTACACATTTCCTCAATCCTTGCCCACCATCAAACTAAAATCCCATCTTCACTCACCAAATACAAGGATATTCATGAAGAGGAAGTATGTTCCACAATGTCTTTTTGCATCAAATAATTTCAAGCAAGTAGAGTTTCAAATGAAGTGTTTGGAGTAAAGATGGTTCTGTTCACTACAACATCACATAGAGCTCATCATCATTTAGAAGTGTATTCATGTACTAGACCTAATAAACCATAACTTAGTTGACATGAAAAATTCTTAGCTTTATGCTTATTATATATCATTTCTTGTTTTCCTGTCAGGACTTGTCACCATCCCACCCACAGGGGGGTGAGTAGATCCAGTTGTGGAACAGTCATCACCCTCTTCTTGGGAACTGAGACACAACAATCAAAGTGTCCCACATTCACACCTGCTGAATAGTAGAGGAAGAATGGTCACTCTGGCAATCATATTCTGTTGCTACAACTGAATACCACAATCTGAGAAATTTATAAAGCACCAAAAGTTCGTTAGTACATGGTTCTGAAGGCTGAGAAATACTCTCCTCACATTGGTGTCTGGTGATGGCTTCCTGCACAGCAGAGTGTTGCCATCCAGCGGCAACAATAAGAATGGGTTTTCTGGAATATGGAATCAGGAGAAAATTGGCAAGCCATGTTTATGTTACCTTAATCCACGTGGAAGGTTCTTAAAAAAATTAGACAGCACTCATGTGTGATCACTCAGCCATCTTTCATTTTAATAATCTCTTTGTTACAAGCCAACAGGTAGAATAGGTGAGGCAAAACCCCTCCCCCAAGTTCGTCAGCATGCCGGCCCAATCGGTCTCTGGAGGTGGGACTTCTGATGTAACTGGAACCAGGAGAGAGGTGTGGCAAATAGGAGGTGGGCAGAGAGGTGTGGTTATGAGAGGCAGGCAGGGTCAAGTAGGAGGGTTACAGCAGAGGATAAGGTAGAAAGACAAAATGTCTTAGCTCAGCTCATTTTCTTATTCTCATGATGCCACTGTGCTGTTGTGGAGCCCTAACCTTAGAGTCTCACCCAATCCTACATAACGACTAAAGGCCTAATTTTCAAATACCATTAACATGTGTTTCTGTAGATGAAACTGCCAACTCAAAGACTTTCTTTTCCAGAGATGCATTCAAAGAGAAGCGTAACTGATGAGCAGGTAGTCCTCTGTAGTTTTTAGAAGCTCTGCCAGATCATTGCTTTCCAAGCTCAGACTCTATTTCCTGACTTCCTGGGTTCGGGGAATTTGTTCAGCAGCACTCTTGGGATTCAGGCACTCAGGGTTGGCAGTACACCAGTATCTATGTACAAGTTCCAGCTTACAAACAGGGCCAGCACTGGCCAGTTCCAGATTCTCCTTGTCGCCACACTGTCTGGCTGTGAGTGGAAGTTACATACCTTCCCACCCATTTCTAACAGATGTTGTATTGATGTTGAATCAGCTGTTGTAGTGAAACCAAAATGCCAGTCAGCTTTCCACAAAGTCTTCAGCTCAAGAACCACTTAACTGACTCTGTCTGACATACGTGACATCTCATTCACCAACACCCTAATTTTAGACATGTCTATCAGCTTCTTCAGTTTCTTCACTGCTGTTGATGTCAGAAGTGGCTTCCTGGCCTTAATCTGGGTTTTTTTGAGGAACTGGAACAATAGTGGGTCCTCTGGAAAGTCTGCTACAATTAAAGATTAAATATACTTCTTTCTTAGACTTTGTCCTGATCTCTGTGATGGTGAGAGTTTGGTCAGGGTGTTTTTGGTCTTTATAAAAAGAAGAAAAGTTATTTTGATCACAATTTTGAAGGTCTTTATCCATGATTGATTGGCCCCGTCACCTTCAGACTGTGTAGTAGTTACAATCAGGACATCAGAATGTGGCAGATGAAAGCCACACACTTCTTGGTTAGGAAGAAAAGAGTTATGAGGGGTAGAGGACAAGGACATGAACCAGTGACCCAAAGACTCACAGGGACAGCCTCAGGGTGTTCACCAGCTTTTAACAGGGCCTCTTGGAGACTAAGAGCCATAAACATATGGGTTATGATGGTTCTGATCTGAGCTAAACTTTCTCCACATGTACATATAAAAACACCATCTCCCTGGGATCTACCCAGACATGTATGCATTTTAGAATTCTTCTCTACTTCTGAAACTCCAGAAAAGACCACATTCTACAATCTGAACACTGTTCTTCAGGAGTATCAGTCATCAAAATGGGGAGGGAGGTGAGATGAGACACAGAAGGTTAACGAACTGTAACGGCTTGAAGGAGCCCCAAGGAGAAATTACAAGCAACAAAATGTGTTGACGTGATCTGGATCCAGAAACAGTAGCATGAAATGGAAGAGACAACAGTCAAATAGTGTGTCAGCCATGGTCATGTAATTCTAGGGTAAGTTTGCTGCAGACTACTGTCTGTTTAAAATCTCCTACTAATCTAAAACTCACTCAGAACATTTTTAAAATAGCAAGCATCAGAAATTAAGAATTTCAACTATTTGACAATAAATGTAAGGAAAATACCACAACATAGTTAGCGCCACACAGTAATATATCTATGTATATGTGTATACATAGACCTGTCCATATTTACCTAGTATATATGTAACTCACAAAGTGCAAGGTCATACTATACATACCTGAGCACTAGGTATGTATGGACGTATATATTACATGTAAGGCCTGGTCGGTTTATACATACTATCTACACATACACTAGGTTAATGTGAGTACCAATTTGACCAAAAATGACAACATTGCTTTAGACAGTATTAAATACATGATCCTAGTGGAAATACATCAAAGGGAAAATAAATCATTTCAGTTCAATAATATTTATCAACCTCAAACAGATATGTCTGGCACGAAACACTATCCCTCCAATGAAATGTCTTCATGAAGTCTAAGTCTGATATGGAGAATATGTAGACAGCATTAGCAAAACATGAGAGCTGATGGTTTCAACATACCACATTCAGTCAAGCAGACATAACACATATAATTGGGTAATAAGAGAAATAAGGTTGATTAACTAGATATGTCAAAGCTTTTAACCAACAGGGGATACATATTCTTTACAAAGCCTAAGGGGAATTTTTCAAAATTGATCATAATCTTCACCTTCATTGGATTCTGCAAGGGAAAGAATGTACAGACTCTCTTATGTGGTTACAGTGAGAAAGAAAACTACAAATTAACAACTGGAAGCAGCACAAAGTCTGAACACTTAGAAATGAGGGGAAAAAACATGGCCCCATAAATATTATAAAAGTGAACTTTAAAATCTCAATTACATATAAATGAAAATCAAACCAATATTAGATCTAAAACAACAGAGTTTAATCAAAATTATTTTTGATGCAGATCAAAAATCTTCTGCTTCATAAAATGAATAAGAAAGCCAAATGAAATGTCCACATCAATAAGATGGAGTAAAAGCAACAGAACTGTCAAATGCAGGAGGGTGGGGTGAAATGCTTGGAAGAACAGAAGAAGGAAATGAGGTACAAAATGCTTCCTTCAGAAGCAAGATACACATGCTCGTTCTAACAAACACACAAAACAAACGAAAAAGAAAGGAAGGAAGGAAGGAAGGAAGGAAGGAAAGAAAGAAGGAAGGAGGCCAGGCGGTGGTGGCGCACGTCTTTAATCCCAGCACTTGGGAGGCAGAGGGAGGTGGATTTCTGAGTTTGAGACCAGCCTGGTCTAGAGAGTGAGTTCCAGGATAGCCAGGGCTGCACAAAGAAACCCTGTCTCAAAAAACAAACAAACAAACAAAGAAAAACAAAAACAAGGAACAAAAAAAAAAAA
>NW_022196911.1:59837598-59889806 GCF_008632895.1 Mastomys coucha
AAAAAAAAAAAAAAAGGAAGGAAGGAAGAAAGGGCAGAGTTTAAGAAGGATAAAGTGTTTTGATCAAGATACATTGTATACATGCATGAAATTCTAAAAATAAATTAAAATAATGTTTAGCAAAGAAATGGAAAGTCATGAAAGTAAAGAGATGTTTTAAACATTGATATTTAACAAAGTGAGAAATTTTGGAGGGAAAACAAAAATGCTAAGGTGAAGAAATAAGCCAGCTCAGGAAACATGATATCTCTACTAAATAAGAAAGAAGGAAGGAAGGAAGGAAGGAAGGGAGGGAGGGAGGGAGGGAGGGGGGAGGAAGGATGGAAGGAAGGAAGGAAGGAAAGCTCAATAAAATGCATTTGAGAAATGAGGTTTATTAAAACTTACTCAGGAAAAGCTGACAAATCAGCTACACTGAGTAATGACTACATTCTTCTAAGGTCTCTACCAGAGACTTGATAGTTTCAAGTTCCACTGTTAAGGCACGTACAATATTTTTAATTTTATGCATACCAGAAGGGAGATATGCAGGCCCATTCTTTCTCCATAGGCATAAAGGGACTTTCTCCCTTATCATAATCAGTTTGTCTGTTTCTGGTTTCTAGTCCATTGCATGGATCTGGTGAGTTCTCTTCACAACCAGTTCCCCTTTGCATTAAATTTTGAGTTGCCCATCAGAACTATAAAAATAAATCTTTTCTCAAAGTGGTTGTGATCACAATGTAAGTGAATAAACATTTAAATAATATTAATCTTTCAAAATCATGACCATGAATATTTATCCATTTATTTGTATATTTGATTTCTCTTGGTTATTTTAAATAGTTTTTCTTATTTTAAGTATACAAGTCTTGTATTTTTTTGGTTTAATGTTTTTCTTGAATGTCTTATTTTTGAAATAATAATAAGTGATAATTTTTTTCTAAATTATCCATTCTAAGAAAGAAGAAAAGCAAGTAATTCTGTGTATTTGCTTCATCTCGCTCCCCACATTGCTCATTGTTCTTTGTATGTCTGAATAATCATTGGATTACCTACACAGACAGTGATTTGGAGTATAGAAATCACTTTATTTATTTGTATCCAGTATATTTGTCATTAATTTTTTTTTTTTTTTGCTTTATATCATTGGCTGAAATCTCCAGAGTTTTATAGAGTAGAAGTGATTGTGTGTGGACACCTTTGTCTTGCTTCTGACCTTGGATGCTAAGCATAATGCTGACAGTAAATAAGATGTGGTACTGATTGGTAATTTTTTTCCCTATAACATCTGTCTAGTTTTATTTGCCTGCTTTACACTGAACTCAACATTCCTTTGGTCTGTAGTTTTAAAGAGCCTCTTTAAGATCAGCATGAACTTGCCCTTAACTGTTTGATACAGCTAGGATTTCCTCTTGGGGAGGAAATATTTCCTTATGAATTAAATGGTTTCTGTAGAATTGTACTTATTTTTCTTTTTTATATATTAATCTTTGACAGAATCAGTTTTGGTAATGTATTTCTGTATTTGGTAGTGTGTTTCTAAAGGGACTTCTCTATTTTATACCATCATTCTTATTAGTGTAAGTTGTTCAAAATCCTCTTCCATGTCAGTGTAATCTGAACTGTCATCCCTGAGTCCTGTGGGCCACATTGGGGATCTCTGGTCTATAATGTCTGGCAACAGAAGGCATAGGACTTCACATCTTGAATTTGAGGAAGTTTCAGTGTTTGTCCACATGCATTTGTGTACATATCCATAAGGGATCTTGGTGAGTGATCCGAATGTAGACATTAAGTCATATGTTGTATAGAGAGCCTAGAGACAAGTGGAAACGAGTTTTAAACTGACTTTATATGTGAAGGCATTTCTTGGTGATCTAACATAATCTCAAAGCATTTTTATTTGGGGAACATTTTGGATTTCAGATTTATGGATACAAGATCTGCAATCTGCACTTATGTCTTGCCCTCTTTGTTGGATTTGTCATCTTAGGGGCTATGTCAATTCTATTTAATCTCTTCAAAGTACCAAAGATCACCTTTGCTGATTTTCTTTTCATTTTATTCACTTCTGTTACTGGAATTTGTTGAGGATGGCAATACCCTTCTCTTTAAATTTTAATTTTAAATTCTTTCAAATTTTACATGCATGAGTACTATATTTATAGCACTTACACCTCTCCATCTCCTGCCTTAAGCTCCTCCCATGCCCTAATTTTCTCTCTCAAATGTACAACCTCCTCCTTTTTATTATTTGCACACACTCACACACACACACACACACACACACACACACACACACACACACCATAGAGTCTGTTTAGTGTTTAGTATGTACATGTGTTTAGGGATGAACCTTAGGATTAGATAACCTATCTGGAGGCTTGTCCTAGAGAAAATTGATCCTCTACCTCTCAGCAGCCATTGATTAGCTATAGCTCTTTATTGAAGTTTGAGACTTCATTGTTGAACCTTGCTCTGAAGGCAGCAGTCCCCCATGACTGGATGGCTTTCTGGCCTTGGTGTAAAATGGGAGACTCTCTTTCTCAGTGGAGCTTCCTTGCTTCTGTCTATCTTTTCCTGGAGAGTGTCCCTGAATACAGCTGGTCTGTCATGTCTGGAGGAAGCTATCTCACAACAGGTACCATGATTCTATGGCTATCATAGTCTTTCTAGCCCTTGTGACTTTCTTGGAGGTTTAGAGGTTGCACTGCAGACCTATCAGTTGGGCTTTGACATCACCCAGTCACTTGTCCTCGGCACAGTGACCAATTGTGGATCTCTGTCACCATGGCCACTGGATACATAAAACAAACTTGTTTGGTGAGGACTGAGAGTCACATTTATCATGCCATGTGCTCTTGGTTAGGTTTGTAATATCAGGTATGAATTCTCTTCTATTGAGTCAGCTTCAGGTTCAATATCCCAACTCTTGGGTAGCCTCAGGATGAAAGTGCCATTGTTAAGCTATAGCACTATCTTGCTATGCTGGACATTGCTGTGGTTAATAGCAATCACACCTGAGTAACACAATTGACAGCTTGCTTCCCTTGGCAGCTTGCATTGCACCTTTAGATACTTTGAGAGCTAGTCCTTGGAGAGGAGTCTTCCAGATCAGATCTATAAATTCATTAAGTCCTGGTTCCAAATTGTGTTGTGTCTTCAGCCATATGGTCTTACCTGCCCGTTCTGAAAGACAACCACTGGCAATGGTAATAGTTTATATTGTCTGAGGTGTTTCTTGAATCCCTCTGATCTATGAATCAAATGAAAGTTTGCCACGCCTGTCACTGGGGGAGTTTGCTAGATATCTATGGCTCTCGGGGGTAGAATTATCACTCCAAGTGGCATAACTTCATTTAAATTATTTATATGTGGATACACATACTCTTATATATTACATATGTATTTCAATTAAACAAATATAATGTTTCCCTTGTGACTTTTTGAAACACCCTTCCTCCTCTTTGTCTCTGTCTCTCTGCTTCTCTCTGCCTCTCTCTGCCTCTCTCTGTCTCCCTATGTCTCTCTCTTTCTCTCTCTCTGTGTTATCCTCTTTACTAGTTTTTCTAGGACCATGGTTTGACTCTACAGTGTAGCTATGAACTTTTATCAAAATGCCTTGTACTGTATCTATTTGAAACATCTGCATTTCACTCTCAGTTTTGAAAGACATAGTTCAAACATATAAAATTACTTTTTCTATAGATAAGGGTGGAGTTAAGGTGTCCAGTGGAGGCGCTGGGAACAGAACCCAGGTGTTCTGGAAGAGCAAGTGTCAAGTGTTCACAATGACGGAGTATCTCTCCAGCCCTTTTATTTTACTAAAATGTGTCTCACTGTTGCCTTCTGAATTTAGCAAAGCAATCCTTTCTGATTGTCATCATGAACAGCACTGCCCTGTCACTCAGAGCTATCCTAAACTGAGATCACCTGATCCCCCTGCAGCAGGGTACTGTTCTCATCCATCCCTCAACTTGTTGCCAGGTTGCTCACTATATCCCAGGACTCTGCCATTCTTCTACTGTTTGATATGTGTTCCCAGGTTAGGGTAAGAGGTATCCTTCTGTAAGTTCTGGAGGTGACAAAGAATTTTCTCTAAAACACTGGGTTTGTCATTTTCATTAATGATTGACTTCAGTTGAGGATCCATCCTGAAAGTGTGGTGTGTGTGTGTGTGTGTGTGTGTGTGTGTGTGTGTGTGTGTGTTAGATGACTCAATTAGATTTTCTATTGCTGTGATAAACACTACAACCGAAAGCAGCTTGGGGAGGAAAAGGTTCATTTTATCTTACAGCTTATAGTCCATCATCTAAGAAGGGCAGGGCAGGAACAGGAAGGCAGGATCTAAAGCCGAAGCCATGGAGAAGTACTAGTGAATAGCCTGCTCTCTACAGTTGTTTCAGCTTGCTTTCTTATATAACCCAGAACCATCACCAAAGAGGTAGCACTGCCCGTAAGGAATCAGGTCTTCCTACATTAATGCTTAAACAAGAAAATAGCCCCAAAGACTTGCTTGCAGACAAATCTGATGGAGGCATTTTCTCAATTAAGGTTCCCTCTTCCTAGATGATTCTAATTGTGTCAAACTGACAATAAAAGTCAACCAGGACATTTAAGATACTTTCCATGTGTTTTAACAATAAATGCTGGCCTGGATATTAATAACATGAACCTGAGTTGAGGGTAGGATCAGTGGAAAAGCACTTGTCTAGCATACAGAAGCCTTGGTTTCATCTGCAACACCAAATAATGGTGGTGGTGATGGTGATGGTGGTGGTGGTGGTGGTGATAAACGAAGGGCTTTTTAGCATGGATTTGTTCATATATCCTTTGACGTACTTATGTTTTCATTATGTCCTTGAATAAGAGTATGTCCAACCCGTTTTAAGATGCAAGCTGTTGGCTTCTGTCTTCTTGTTTCAACAACTACCAATTTACTTTTCTGGCCCACATTACTCCTCCTTTACTCTTTATTTTATAGAAGTAAATATTGTCTTTTACTCTGTTTTGCTATGTGGACAGTGCATAGTTATTTATTTTCTCTATGAACTAGCAAGTTTCAAATCTTCTTTTAATTCAATTACAATTTAATTTCAGCCCTTTGCCTGTTTAATTATCAATCTCCAGCAGAAAGCAGTCTCCACTGATTCTCTTCCTTTCAAGGAAGAAACGAGAGCAATCTCTCCCCTTTTCACCTCCTTCAGTATCAGGCACATGCATTTGGGAAGCTTCTTTTCATTTTTTACTCATTTTCAACCATAGTCTTTCCTTTCAGAGTGAATTATGGCATTTTCAGTGTTCTGTAATTGTCTTCCAAGTCTATTTAGGCTTAGATGGGTATTTAAGCAATTTTAGATTTCATTCTAAAACTTTGTTCCTAACTCCACATGTCAGAGCCACTATCAAACCCAGTTACAGTTTCTTCTAACATTTGAGTTCATCAGTAGGTGACATTTTGGGGGTATAGGTTTGCAGCTTGTATACTTAATGGATTCCAGTGTATCTTCACATTCTTTCTATTATCTTCACACATGAATAATGTTCCATTCAGGAATGTGTGGCATTAACATTCCTTGAGAGTCTTGCGGAGTTCCCATGTCTCTAAGCATTTCATGTTGAAGAACAGAAGTCCCTTCCTTGTCTGTGCCTTGGTTTCTTTGCAAGAGAGCTCCCTGGTCAGGTTCCTTTACAACCCTGAGCTTCTTACCTTCCTCATGGATGTCACAAAGATGCTTTAGTTGTGACAGTTTAATTTAGACAATGATGGGTCCCTGATAACGAACCAGAGAATCGTGAGAAACCTATTCAAGGAGCATTTTTATAAAACTTAGAGAATTGCAATGATGACAACAGTGGGTACTTCAGAGAGACAAGCCTGAGTTTGTGATGAATGAGAAATATACGGCCCTCAGTATGCCCAAAGCTTCCTGTCTGAGTTCTGTATCTGCAGAGACAACCAACTACATTGAAAATGCAAACACTGCATGCTTCCTGAGCATGCACAGTCACCATTGTGATGCAGTGTTTTAGCTGTGCTTCCATGTTCTTAGGCAGGATAGCTCATCCAGAGGTGACTGGAGTGTGCAGGAGCCTATGCATGGGGTCTGTAAGAGTTTTGCTCTAGAGCCTGGGTTGTTTATGAGTTTGTATATATATGGATGACTTAGAACCAAATCTCTATGGATACAGAGGAATGACAATATTTGGGCCTTGTCCTCAAATCTTGGCACTCAGTTCCTAGAACTCTTTTAATATTCTAAATAGCCAAGGATATTAGAAACAACTTTTGTTCCTCTAGTTCAGTGGTTCTCAATCTTCCTAATGCTGCGACCCTTTAATAGAGTTCCTCATGTTGGAGTGACCCCCAACCATCAAGTTATTTATTGCTATTTCATAGCTCTAATTTTGCTACTGTTAGGAACTGTAAGGTAAATATCTGTGTTTTCTGATGGTCTTAGATAACATCTATGAAAAGGTCATTTGGTTCCCTAAGGAGTCACAACCTATAAGTTGAGATTGCACTTGTTGGTCTCTGATTAGTTTATGGCTTTAAGATCCTAAATACTTTGGGATTTTCTAGGTGTTAAGACCATCTTTTTTGATATTTAATGACTCATAGTGAATGACAAAGTACTTTTACCAACTCTTTGAGGAATTCATACAATTTATGTAGTCCATACACTCATTCCCTTCTCCAATTCCAAGATCTATTCTCCCAACCCACCCAACCATGAGTCCTTCCTCCCACCAACCCCATCAAATTAAGTCGATGTTGACCAACTAGTACTAAGAGCATGGTTGACCTACTAGAGGCCACATGAAGCACCAAAAAGTACGTTGAATTTTAGGACTCACAGATGGGGTTCATTGGGAATTGAGGAACTGGTAACTGTCTGGATGCAAAGCACATCACACACTTGGTGCCAGGAGTGTCCTGTAGGTTGTAAGGGGGAAAAGAACATGTTTTGTGTGTTTTAGGAAAGGTAGAGAAGATGGGATGCAGTGGAGATACCTGCCTACCATCAGTTGACCCACGTTCCCTCAGATTTATGGGTCAGCTGCAGTTAAAAGTATAAAAGATAAAAATCACAATAGAATTTCAGGGTATTTTTCATGAGGAAAAAATATTGTTTCTGAACACAATACTTGTGTGCTTTATTATTTTTAAAGGTTGTTCCTTATATTCTGTTCCTATACACTTTGTATCTCCAGAAAACATTTGCATATTACTTGAGAATGTTTGTTGCAGTAAAATATTGCTATCCTATAAAAACAGTATAAATACTATGCAATTATCCAATCTTTTATGTACCCATCAATCCCCTCTATTTAAAAAAAAAATTAGAAAAAGATAGTATTTCTATCTGTTGTGATATTATTTTGGGAATTATGTAAATTCCATTGAACCTAATTCCTATTGGGTTATTTCTCTTGGGCCGACAACAGTATCAGAAAGACATGGAGTAGGACATGTCAGCCTGAATCCCTGTGTGCTGTGTGTCTCCAGGCTGCCCTCTCTAAGACCTTTGAGAAAAAAAAAGACAAGAAATGGGAAAGAAGTGTCACAATCTATGCCCAGCTGGTCTGGATTATCTACCCTGAGGTGTATCCGCCGGCTGCCCCTGTATCCCATTATAAATCATCTCCCTGCTGAACATCAGCCCAGACTGAGGGCTGATTCATTGACTGAGTGTTGCTACCTGGCTGCAGAAGAAGTCTATATCTCGGTCCTGTAATAGTCATCATATTCGAAGAAGCCTTACATTTTTGAATAGTTACATAGTGTCCTCCACTGAAGAAAGAGGAAGTCTGGAGTTGGTTTCCGGTGGCAAGCAGGGAGCTGTTCCCTCTCTTTGACATTAGCAAGGTTTGTCAGCTTGTTAATCTTTAAGGGGATTTGGGGTTGAAATTTTTGGAGGGTGGAGTTTGAGGTGAACAGGGTAGTTAAAACTCTTCAGTATGGTTCAAGGGAATAAAATAGATGCCCATGTTTTTTATGGCCATGATTCCCACTTGGCCTTGGGTTTCAACTCCTAAGTTTATGGGAAAGGAAAACCACAAGTTATTGGCTAGTGTTCGCACTGTAATAATAGCCTCTACCATTTCCTTGATGACATTCAAGTCTGTTTCCATAGTTCTGAAGTAGCTGAAGCAATCAATAACTGTAATATAAATCACACGTGGATGAACATTCAGAAGTTACAGTCTTGGCCTCCATGAGACCAGTATTAATTGACAGGTTTGCCCAGGACACTTTTCTTTTTCATTATTTCTCTGCCAGCTACTCCTTAGGAGGCAAGTAGTTGAAAAGCACTCTTCTGATAAATCTGTTTAACTTGCAAAACTCATATTTGGGATGAGAAGCTAAACAGGAAAGAGGGACAAGCTTTGCTGCAGAGACCTGGCTTGCCTCTGTCTTAGCAATTAGTCTCTGACAAACACATATTTGCCTGAAACAGACATGATTGGGAAGTGCTGCATCTGGTGACCATCCGTAGCTTCCCCAGCACTGGGACAATGACCCTGCTATGTCTGATACTAGGCAGCAGAGATTTAAGAAAGACTGACAACTGCCTTCACAGAGGTTGGACTCCCTGGGGTGAAGAGAATCTGCTCAGAAATGATTCTTGGATTTTTTTCTTTTACTTCTTTTTTTTTAAAATGTTTTTCATAGAATATATTTTGATTATGTTTTCCCCCTGCCACAATTCCCTCCAAGATCTCCTCTCTCTCTCCCTAGCCATCCAACTTTATGTCTTGCCCCCTCTCTTTCAGAAAACAAAAAATAACAAAACAAACAACAACAACAAAACAAGAAATACACCAAAACCACAAAATCAAAACCCAAATCAAATAAAAGAACAATAAGAAAGAAAAAAAATCCCAAACAAAGCAAAATGAAACAAAAAGTTCACAGAAATATTACTGAGTTCATTTGTATTGGCTAACTACAACTACCCTTAGCATGGTATATGCTCTAAAGTGTGGTTAATAAACCCAGTGAGATACCATTGTTTAAAAAAAAAAAGATGTGATTTCTTTTCTTTTGCCAGCAGGTATCAGTTATAGATTGCTTCTTGAGGAGAAGTGGAACTCCACATCCACGTGCCCTTCTCAATGCTAGAATCTCTGTAGGCCTGCACATGTTGCCACAGTCTCTGTGAGTTCCTATGTGTGTCTGGAAGACACTGTTTCCTTCAGGTCATCCATCACCTCTGACTTCTTACAATTTTTCTGCCTCTTCTTCCACAAACCTAAGCCTTGAGTGTAGGGATTTGGTGGCAATGTCCCATTGAGGACTGAGTGCTCTAAAGTATCTCACGCTCTGCACACCATCCAATTGTGAATCACAATGCTAGTTCCCATTTACTGCAAGAAGAAACATCTCTGATGAGAGTTGAGCAAAGCACTTTTCTATAGGTATAGTAGAATGTCACCAGGAGTAATTTAACTGCTACTTTTTTTTTCTTTTTTAGCAGAATAATAATAATGGGTTTGCCCCTAGTCCTATCTCAGATTCGTGACTACGTTAACAGTTTCAGGTATTGATTTCATCTCATGATGTGGACCTTCAATCCAGTTAGAAAGTGGTTGGTCACTCCACATTTGTGCCACTAATGTACCACAATATCTTGCAAATAAGTCACTGTTGAAGATCACAAGTTTTGTAGGTTAAAAATATTGATGATTTCCTTCATCCTCTGGTAGTATGCAAAGTACTTTCCAGCACAGTACTGGCTGGTTTTGTGTGTCAACTTGACACAAGCTAGAGTTACCATAGAGAAAGGAGACTCCCTTGAGGAAATGTTTCCATGAGATCCAGCTGTAAGGCATTTTCTTAATTAATGATTAAGGGACAGGGGGAGGGCCCAGCCCATTGTGGGTGGTGCCATCCTGGGCTGGTAGTCCTGGGTTCTATAAGAAAGCAAGCTGAGCAAGCCAGGGGAAGCAATCCAGTAAGTAGCACCCCTCCATGCTCTCTGCATCAGTTCCTGTCTCCAAGTTCCTGCCCTGTGTGAGTTCCAATCCCAACTTTCTTTGGTAATGAACAGCAATGTGGAAGTGTAAGCTGAATAAACCCTTTCCTCTCCAACTTGCTTCTTGGTCATGATGTTTTATGCAGGAATACAAACCCTAAGACAAGCACCAAGAATGCTAAGTCCATAAGAGTGAAGCTGCTAGTTAGCTACCATCTTGGATTCTCTGTGTTCAATTATACGGGCAAGCGTTGACTTCAGCAATAAGGTCTTTCCTTCAAGTTGTAGACAGCAACCAATAGCTTTGGCAATACACTGTAATGTATTTGAGGGTTTCCTTGGGGCTCCTTTGGCCAACAACTTAACAAGCTGTAACCTGCTCTTGGCACTGGAGGTTTTATTTGGTGGCATAAAATGTCTAGTTGGGACATTGTCTCTTCTGCTATTTGATGACTCTATTTAGAATCCTTTTATATGTGCTTATATTTTGGATACTTCTACAGTAGTAGGGCTTCCATATGGTTTTTCTAGTGGCCTTTACTGTTAGCTGTTTCTCCCTATAGTCTCTGAGTTGCTTTCCTCTCCCATCTCCCTCAGTATTTAGTCCTCTTATTCTACTTTCATCATTGGCATGTCACAGAAGTATATTCTATTTTCTCCTCTCTAGTACCTTATTAGGTACCTAACACATATGGTTATTTGAATTGTAGCAAACATGTTGAATGCCTAAAAGCTAACATCCACATAAAAAGTAAACAAACAACATTTGTGGTTTGGGGTCTGCATTACATCACCAAGAAAGATTTCTTTCCTCATTTCATTCATTTACATTTGAATTTCATGATTTCATTTCTTAAAATATTTTATTATTGTATCATTCTATATATGTACAACATTTTCTTTATTCATTCTTCTATTGACAGACTTCTAAGCAGTTTCTGCTTTCTAGCTATTATGAATACAACAACACTGAACATGGTTGAGCTAGTGTCTCTGTAGTAGGATGTAGAATCCTTGGGGTATATGCCCAAGAGTAATATAAGCTTGATCTTGAGATAAATGAATACCCAGTTTCCGGAGGAACAGTCCCATTGATTTCCATAGTGGTTGTGGTGGTTTATATAAGAATGCCCCCCCATAAGCTCACGCATTTGAATGTTTATTCACCATGGAATGACATTATTTGAAAAAGATTAGAGGTGTGGCTTTGTTGGAGGAAGTCTCATTGTGGGTGGGCTTTGATATTTCAAAGCCTAAGCTAGGCTCAGGGTCTCAGAGTCTCAAGGTATCTGTCTCTGTCTCTGTCTCTGTCTCTCTCTGTGTCTCTCTCTGTGTCTCTCTGTCTCTGTCTCTGTCTCTCTCTGTCTCTCTCTGTCTCTGTCTCTGTCTCTCTCTCTCTCTCTCTCTCTCTCTCTCTCTCTCTCTCTCTCTCAATAAGGATGTAGCTCTCAGCTACTGTTCCAACACCTACCTGCATGCCACCATCTGAAACTAAAAGCCCCCAATGAATTCCTTTCTCTTACAATAGTTGCCTTGCTCATAACGTCTCTTCATATCTATAGAGCAAAGACTAAGACAGTGCTCTACAAGTTTGCACCTCCACTAACAATGAACTAATGTTCCCTTTATCCCACATCCTCCACAGCATGAGCTGTCATTTGTTTTATTGATCTTGACCATCCTGACTGGTGTAAAATGAAATCTCAAAGTAGCCTTGATTTGCATTTCCCTGATGTTCAACTAACCATGTTAAACATTTCTTTAAGGCTGTCTCAGCCATGTATGTCTCATCTTTTGAGAATTCGCTACTTGGTTTGTGCACCATTTTTAACTGGATTATTTGTTTTGTTGATGATGATTTTTTAAAGTTCTTTATATATTTTATATCCTGCCTATCAGCTCTTTTCCCATTTTGTAGCCTGCTGCTTTGCTGAATGATGGTGGCTTCAGCAGAACAGACTCTTTGCACTTTCACAAGGTCCCATTTAATAATTGATGTTTTTAGTGTTTAGACTATCAGTGTCTGTTCAGAATGTCTTTTTCTGTAACAATGGGTTTGAGCTTATTCCCCATTTTCATGTCTATCAAACTCAGAGTATCTGGTTATGTTGAGGGTGTGCATGCTAATGGGATGCAGTTTAAGCCCTACTTTATGATCATTTGGACACTCAATGGACAAGGTTCTCCCATGAGAGGCTAGAGGAGAAACTGAATTTTAGTTTTAACTTATATCTAAGCTAGAATCACTGTGTGTAGAACTCTCTAGCCATTTGCTTTCAGTATAGGAGCTGTGAAGAAGTGGATTCAGTGCTTTAAAGCCAAAAATTTGAGAATCAGCTATGAAATGACACTTTGCAGTGTTTTGCCCCTTCTTGCCTAGGACTGTGGCAGTCAGCTGTCACATGGGGTGAATTTCTAGCAGAAGCCTTTCTGCATCTGTTCACAGATGTTCCTATGAGCTAAGAAATATGTCATTCTATTATTGTATAGAACACGATAATGTATGAACAGAAATTGGAATGATGAGGAAGAACTGGCCTTTCATTTTGTTGCTGTAACTAATATTAACTTTAGAAAATAGCCAGTCTTATGAAGGCTGTCTCACACGTATAAAAACTGTCCACAAGTTCATTTTAAATTTTACCATTGCAGACTAGCACCAGCATTTGTTGAAATGGCCAACCTGTGCTGCAACCCAGCACAGAAGAATATTCAAGAGCACTGGTTATAGGCCCTACTCCTGAACAATTCTGAGGAGTTAAGGTTTATGCAGCTTTTGTGAAAATGTCCTACAGTTTTAATGAGGTGCAGCTGACTTAAAGCTGTGGAGGAGTCTTATTTTCTCCTTCAAGTAACTCTAGCAGAGAGGCAGGGAGGGACAATAGAATATGTGGCACATGTATAATCAGACCTATGTTGGTGTCTTTATTCTGCCACATATTTTGGAGAAAAATACCCCGTATCTTCACATGCAGTATGTACTCATTTATAAAATGAAAAAATAATATCTGTCCAGCCTACTTTCTATTACTACTAAATGGACAAAAAGCACAAAACTGATTCTAACTGAGTTTCTCAAACTGAGTCTGTACTCGTGCCTCTTTTAGTTAACATTGCATAAATCATTACAAAAGTGGGAAAATAACTTACAGTATTTTAAAAGGCAACTGGTTAACATTTTGATATCTGCAAGAGTTGGGTGGTCTGGGTCAATAAAAGAACTCCAGTTTTCATAAAGTTCAAGGCATTTGAAAGTAGACAGAAAATCCACATTTGTAACTTAAGACCCAAGAAAATGGAAAATGTAACAAAGCAATCAACCTACATTCAAGTTCCATGTGTCTCTGAATAGAAGAAAAAGAGATTGTAACATGTGAGACATGAATTGAAAGGTCTTGGACCACATCAGCATCTACTTTGACTTATAGACTCATTGACATCACAATTACCAAAAGGCTTGAATGAATCACATCTAAGTTGCTGACAAGAATCCCATCAACATCCTAGCTGAAATGATTAGTATTACAGCCACAACCATGCTGAGAAAGCAACATCACCACATAGTATAATAAACAGCATCCTTAAATGGCAGAAAGTGTTGTCTAGACAATAAAAGAATTCTGTATCTCTGACCATCAGCATGTCCTACTGAAACTCATAAAAGTTACTCAGCTTAGCATCTTCCTTAGAGAGAAGGCCACATAGCATGAGAAGTCAGAATTTAACACCCGAATCTAGAAATAACACTTTCATCACTTGACATTTATACACTTGTTATATTGGAGAAAAATTAGTGTTCTGAAGTAACCACAATAAATTTACATTTAAATGTAATTAAATACTTAATTTAGATTTGCTACTTTGACTATCATATATTTTGAAACCTTTAAGTGCACTCAAACATTTTTGTAGTCATAATTATGTTTTCTAGCTATATAAGGATGGGTTTCTTCAAAAAGAGAGCATCAAACATACCTAATTTCCTCAGTCAGAATTCATTAAGGAATTATGCTTTTTAAGTTTATAACTTGTGATCCCAAACCAAAGACTTGTAAGAATGAATGAAGAGAATTGCTGTGGATAAGTAGAGTAATTAACTCATAAGTGAAATATGGACAGATAAGGAAGGAGGGGCTTCTGACTTAGCACGGGGATATTACTGTAGAGATGTGCCAACGCACGAAAGATATCTGCAGTTAACTTTGAAAAGCTTAACAACGGTACTCAAGAAAGTTATTCTGTCAACTCAGTAAGCTGGATACATGTGACAGTGAAGTCTACCTTCAAGTTTATGTTATCACCCTCCTAGTGTGCTTCTTCTGTGGATGAGTTCCTAATCCACTCACAGTTCTAATCATAAATAGTTCAATAGCTCTACTTTACTCAGTCCAATACAGAACTTGGCCCTGTCTGAAGCACTCTAGTCTTCGGTAATTTTATCACCCCAATTCCATTTGTGTCAAAAGCTTGTGCTAAGGCATCCCAGTTATATGTTGGAAACTTAATCATTTGTGTAACAGTGTGAGGTTCGACTATGAGGTATGTCACCTCCATGAAAGAGGTAATGTCATTGGAAAAATGCTTGATAGAGGGAGAAGTTTGGCCCCTTCTAGGCCACTCCATCATACTCCATGTGAATCCATAGAATTCTATCTTCTAGAAAATAATGATGTTCAAGTCACCATCTTGGAAGTAGACAGTGCTTTGTCTCTGTATTCTTCTAAAAGCCTAAGGTGTACACTAAGTTCTCTCTTCAGCCCAGTACACAAAGACCCAAGTCTTCAACGACCTTTATTGGACAACTGTGCTGGGATGGCAATATTTTTATTTGCAAAGAGGATAAAAAGGAGGAACAGGGCAGTGACCACACCCCACTCCCCTTCCTATTTTCTCCTAAGCAGTTTTCCCTGATGGTGTCCTTGATGGTGTCTTGCAATGAAGCTCTGACTAGCTTTCAACACACTATGTAGCCCAAGGTATTCTCAAACTTCTGTGATTGTCCTACCCCAGCCTCTCAAGAGCTATGTATGCAAGAATGCACCATAACACCTGACACCTTTACAATATTTTGGTTGCTTCTTCATCTTGATATTTGTCATGTCTGTGCTTTCATTTGGGGAATCTAAGCCTATGATTCTCATTTAAATAGTGTGTTATGCAACCATTATAGAATGTTTTGCCCTGGCAATGTACCCTTGGATGGTGTTTTCTGAATGACTTTAGTGTCATTAGGAATCATCTCCCAAGAGAAGAAGGTTGCATACTTATGGATTGTCTGAAGTGCGGATTGTCTGAGGTGGAAACTGATACTACGTTTTTTCCTTTAAAGTCAAGGGAGCAAGTGATTTTTGGCTCCATCCATACACAGACACTTAGGAGAAATCCAGGACAAAGAAAAAGATGAACAAACCATCAATCTGAGCAAGGCCCTGAGATGACCCATGGGATGTTCCAATGTGTGATGATGGAAAATGTATTTTCTATAAAACAGGTATGCTGTCATTCACTCTGTCTCACTTACAATCTACAAGCTAGCTCTTAGGTTTGTTTGGCAAAAACAAAACAGAACAGAGCCCATATCTTTGATATTTGTACATTTTACTCATGAATATAATAAATTAACGTATACATAGGGTACATAGGGTTTTGACCGATAAAGCATGGAGACATCCGCTTCAGTCTTTCCAAGTCTCTTGAGATGTGATGACTACTTTGAACAGTTTGTGGCTTTAGTATTTCTTTATCATAAGCCCCTCATTTTACCTATTTGGAACTTCTGGGGTCTCAGCTATGTCACTTCTTGCCTCAGTTTGTCTTCTCTAGGAAAACCTCTATCGCTGGGGCTTGTGGGCCTTGCATAATTAATCTACAGGAAACACTTGTGTGCATTGTGTGTGTGATTCTTCATTGCTCACTCTTTATTCTTTCAAACATCATTTTAAAATTTGTCTCATATGTACAACCACAAATTTTGTATCTAGTTTTCCCGCCCGCTTGCAGGCGTCTTCATGTGATTTCACTTTTCCCTGTTTTCAGGAGTAAGATGCTGCTACTGGACGCTGGAAGACTTTGCATCTTCCCCCTGGGCTGTGCATTCCCACATGGAACACCCCCTTCCAGGGACATCCACTGGTTCTTCTGACCCCTTGCTACAATTCAGACCAGATGCTTTCCTGGCTCTGGAGTCTGTCACAGTTTCCTACATTCCTCAGGCTTCTCTTTGATCTCTCTTTATTCTTGCTGGTGTAAATCCTCAAATAACTTCCTCTGAATGGTACGTGAAAGACCAATTTTCTTAATCTTTGAATGCCTTCGAAACCTTATTATTTAGCATCATGGACCAGTAATCAGATTCCTAGCAAGGCTGTTTAAATGAGTAGCTCATTCCAAAACCTGTAGGAAGCAAAGAGCTGAGCAATAGTCAAGACAACCTTGAGAAAGGAAAAGTCAAAGAGCTAACACAACACAACTTCAAGCCTGGATTAAAAGCTAAATGGTATTCAAGAAAGAGGTATACTGCTGAAAACATAATTGGTTGCATATCTGTATCATTTCTTTGGAGTATATGGACCATCCCCAGACATGAGTTTTCAGTAATGCAAATGTTTGGAGATTCACCTTGGGGCCATGTCCCACCTAGTCCATCTTACCTGAAAATGTACTACACCTGACCTCCTGAGGACCATGGCTTAGCAACACAGTGAGCTTCAGGTTCTAGCTAATCATTTCCATCATTACTGGGGGTAGATTCAGCTTTCTTCCAGGGCCAAGCATTAGGAGAGATACAATACTCTATATATTCCTTGCCCATCTGAAGTCAGTTTCTATTGAATGTGTGTTCTTTGGCGGACATCACAAAGTGTAAAATCTAATCACCAAAACAGGACCATCTGTACATGAGTTCTACATTCAGCAACTCAATGACAGTACATGGATCAATCACCAAGGAACACTCTTCGTACAGTCAAGATGTCTGTAGTACTCAACAGTGTTATTGAGAGTCTCAGAACATGCCCCTGCCTGCTTATCATCACTGAAGCTACCTAGTCAGACCATCATCATCTCCCTTGTATGTCAGTACCTGCCTCCTATTTGCAGGTCTCCTCAGGACTTTGACAAGTCTTCAGTGATTATTGACTGTGCACCAAAAACCAGCCTGCTGGATGACCACAGCACCTACACTGAACAGAATGATTACAGCACCTAGACTCAGGCAAGATGACAAGAACACCTACTCTCATGCACTACGGCCCCAGCATTATGCTGAACCAAGCTAGCCACAGCACCTACCTCAGAGTTTACCCTATAGTGAGATGTAAGCTCTCATTTACCACAGCAAATACTTACAAAGAGGTAAGGTTTGTTTTGACTTGTGATCCTGAACCCACCAATCTGTTCTGCTTGGTGCTTCCTCTGAAGCGTGACTCCCTGAAGTATCCCCTGACTACTTCTTGCCCCCAAAGACTATTGCCTTTTTCTGTTTTCTATAACCCAACATTTTCAATGGGTTTTCTTTCACACTTTCAGATGTTTTTAAACATTTTTTGAAAGTTAAGCAAAGCCAGAGTTTATTCAAAGAGGATAGCTTGCTTAAGAGTTAAAAGTTTTACATTAAAAAGAAGCTTGTATTCATGAATGTAGCATTCAGGGTGAACAGAGTGGGTCTGGGTGTTCTCAAATCTCTATGAAATCCATTTGCGCATTCTGATCTTTAATTTTAATCATTTTTAAAAGGAGGGAAAAATCTTTAATTTTTACTTCCTTTTCTTTTTCTTTTGTCTGCCCTTAGAAGCATCTTTCTCCTCTGGCTTTGGTGACTTTTCCACTCAGAGATGGTAGCTTGCTTGACTAAGGCTCACCCAGGAGAAGGAAGACTCAGCCGAGCAGAGTGGGCTTGGGAGAGAGCTTAGGTCAGCAAGTTGCCACCAGGAGCGAGCCTTACTGTGGTCCTCTATGAAACCCGATTTCCCCACAGCTTCTGTTGCCTCTCAGCTGCCTGCTCTCTCCCACACCCACGTCCCCCTGGTGTTTGCCTACTCCCTCACTCTTCCATGCTCTCCCTGGCTAGTGAGAATTCCCAGAAAGAAGCTGTGTCTACAGAGGCTGATTGATTAAAGCTGCAGTGATAAGGGGCGGTTGGAGTATGGCAGGACCAAAGGCTACCTACCTTGTCTCAGGCTAGAGGTAGCCCTTGAACAGCCATTTTTGCCCACCTCTGTGTCAGAACTAACATTCTGTGTTAATAATAGTATAACTAACAGTGTGGGGAAAAAAAGAGCTTTCAGAACCTATTAACATAGCAGACAACTAGCTTCTACCAACCCTAAAGTTAAGAATGTTATCAGCTAGCATCTGAGACCTATGGCAAAGCTTCCCCTATTTTGCTATAATGGGCTCTCTGGTGTATTCACTGATGTGTTTTAAAGTTGCCTCAATTTACATTTTTCTTTGCTCTGTACAACTATAAAATTTCATGAAACTGCTTCCACATTGGAACGTGGGATTTGAGGTAACCTAAATCTTTGTCCTTGGGTCATGGTGACTCAAAATGTTTCCAGAATAAACTGTCCCATAGTCCCCTTTAGAGTAAGAACTGTGGAGATATATATAGTTTGCATATATATCATAGATTGCATATATATATACATATGTACATATATATGCATATATGCATATATGTGTGTATATACATATATATACACACATATATGCATGTTTGGCGATTCACCTTGGGGCCATGTCCCACCTAGTCCACACCTGACCTCCTAAGGATCATGACTTAGCAATACAATGAGCTGCAGGTGCTAGCTAATCATTTCCATCATTACTGGGGGAGATTCAGCTTTCTTTCAGGGCCAAGCATTAGGAGAGAAATAATACTCTATATATTCCTTGCCCATCTGAAATATATATATATGCATATATATGTACATATATGCATATATATATACACATATATGCCATATACAACTTCACCACAGGCCCAAAGCTATGACCCAAACTAAGACTTTCCTCTTGATAACTCAGCAGCCCCAGCATGCGCTATAATAGTGGCAAGCTGACTATCATACCTTACTAAGCTGTGGGATCCATGAAAGCCAGTGCTACAACCATCTTTGCTTCACCATTCTTTTTTTTTTTTTAAACTTATTCATTATTATATAGACACACCAGAAGAGGGCATCAGATCTCATTACAGATGGTTGTGAGCCACCATGTGGTTGCTGGGATTTGAACTCAGGACCTTCGGGAGGGCAGTCAGTGCTCTTACCCACTGAGCCATCTCACCAGCCCCTGCTTCACCATTCTTAATGCTTAAGTAGCTTTTCGCTGAAGACTCGTCACATTGCTGGGAGGGAGAAACACAATGAAGAGGGTACATGTTCCATTATATCAGCACTTCTCCTTCCAGGCCTGTTACTGGGGAGTATCTGGCATTATTTTAAAGAGGTTCATTGGCTGAGTGGCTGGTTTACATTAGTCTTTCATGAAACCTAAAAAAGGAAAGCAGGCTGTTGGCTGACTTTTCTAAATATGTTATTAGTAATGATCTCTTTTTAATGATTGCCACCTCCTTGCCATTTGGAACTGAGAGCACATCTCCTATCTACAGCCTCACAGTCCTAGCTCAAGCCAGTTGCTTCCAAACCTGGAGAAATAGCAGGAAGCCAACACATGGAGTAGGGACTGCACAGATCTCCTTGTAATTATGTTGGGTGTCTGTGTCAGGAGAAATATTGCAAAAGCAGGAAGGTCCTGGGTGCATTTGTAACTGATATTCACAGAGCAGACAGGATTTGAGAGTCCAATAATACACTGGTCCTTTACTACGAAAAATATTGGAGCCCCTTCCTTCCTGGGCACATTTGCATTCCAGCTGAATAGACTGTTGAGGGTTTCCTTGTGAGCAGGCCTAGACTCCTTAGCCAAGGAAAATGTGTTTTGGAAATGGCTATATACCAGGATAAATACAGGTTGATTTTTTCAAAGATAATAAGGCTGCCCTGTGGATTTTCTTCTTCTTCTTAATTTATTTAAGTAAGACTGTGATTTCTTTTATCAGACAAAGCAGACATTACAAGCATGATTGAGCTAAGGTCCAGAAACCATGAATCCACGGAGGCCACGTCTCCCCCCCGCCCATGTCCTTCCATGGTCCTCTGTGGCAGAGCCCTGAGTCTAGAGAGGCTCAGAAAGCACTGGGCACTGCAGCAGTGAGGAGGGCATGTAACTGCAGTGGGCCCTTCTCCCCAGGCCAAATACTGAACAGCAAAACAGAAATTGACTGAGAAAACTTACAGGAGTGGCCCCTCTAAACCCAAGGGACAGTTTAGTATTGGAGACACCTCATATTAGAGTGGGTTTTTATTTTTTTTTAGCTTAATGTGAACAGCAGGAAAGCATCCAGCACCAGATAGAATTCCCTGTGTCACAGCAAACTCCAGATCCTTTCCTTCAGAAGGCCTAATGCAAAGAACGGTACCAATCCTTAATAGCTTCACAGTATCCTTTACTACTCTCATGAACACCATGGACACCTTCTTGCTCCACATTCTTGCTGGGAAAAGCATAAAGGGAACTCCCGCACATACATCTACACTTGTAAAGATGCAAATGCAGGCAGAGGTGCCTCTACCTGAACATGAGGCAGCCAATGGTAGAGAGGGTACTTTGACCCACTCTACCTTAGGCAAAGTACCTATACCATCCCTATTAGCACTTGCCTTGCATGGAGCCCATGACCTTTGTTGTTTTAAGTACAATACTGCAAGCAACACATATGCAGCAGTCCCCTTCTTCATGAGTTCCTGGATAGGATTGTTCCTGCTATGGACGTCAGCAGCCTCAGCCTGCTGGTTTTTTCCTCCCATTTTATCTAGAACATCCATCTTAATGTTTCTTTTTGGCCTTCCCCAGTTGCCTGCTGAGATCATTATTAACTAAAAGAAGGACCACATAACACAAGCACCATTATACCAAGGCTACACATCTGGTTATAAAGATGGCTAGTAAGTGACTTAAGGGCAACTTCCATATTGAATGGGCATTCACTGGACAAAGGAACAGTCCACATTCCAAGCAGGACAGCGGTGGCCTGAATATGATTTTATGCACAATTGAAAATGTAAGCTATTATTTCCATGATTTTACATTTAATATTTTTGATTGACTGCAGGTGACCGAGACACAGACAGCAGGGGCTACTGCATATCTACCAAGAGACAGTAGTGCTGGGCCATCCGTTTACTCCTGGCATTCTTCCAAGCACTTTATACAGAACATCTCATTTATTCCACAGCACAGCCCCATGTTTTGACTAATATGAACGTCTCCTGTTTTATTGCTGAAGCCCCCTCTGGCCACAGGCCATGCTCAGGCAGATGACATAATTGGGAGTCTTGCTGAGACTGGGTTCCTTCTATTCCAAATACCATCTGAATGTTTGTGCCTTTTCCTCCCACAGTTTCCTGTGTGGGATTGGCGATCAACATCTATATTTTGTAACTAAGGAACCAGTTGTCAACAAAAGTAAATACATAGACAAATAAATTGCAGGCCAAAGCTTTCATAGACTAATGTCTAATTGAATGTAGGACATGAAGGACTGGACAAAGGGAAGGATGATCCTTGAGCTTTGGTTAATCGTGATTTCCTTGACATAGACCAAAGAAGAGTTAAAAGGAATAGCCAGTTCTGTTTTAAATACATAGACCTTGAGACTCATGGCAGATCCATGTTGGAAAGGCCTACTGGCTCTGTTATACAAAGTTATATTTCTACAGCATCTATAAGCAAATTGAAGACTGCATTTGGACAAAGCACAGGTCATGGAATAAGAGGAAATAAAATGTGAGGAGGAATTGAAGATGGGTCCATTTGGAGCTAACATTCACCAATCTGATCGTCACTACCCTTACTCATGTTTTAGGAAGAGAAACCACACAATAAAGTATATGTTACATTCTCAAACTTTTGATAAGTAGGTCCTACAAAGGTGAATTTAAAGGGATGAAAATAAAGGTAGAAATGGCTGAGGAAACATGCAGACACTCATAGAGGGAGTTAGACGGAAAGGCCAGAAGAAAGGTTTTGATGAGTGCATCCAGAAACCAGGAAGTGAGGCCCTTCCCACCAAGCCACTGGCCCATCTCCAAGAGCCGATGCTGACCCAGAACTCACTCTGAGAAAGCAGAACACAGCATGTCATCGTACTCTTCTGGTCTGTGTCCCACATACTTGAGTGTCTCAGGTCATAGGATTTGGATATATTTTTAGTGTTCTGCAGCTAGCTATCTTCAGCTATCATTTGGATTAAAAATAACTCGTGACCAAAATCTATGTCTTGCATTCTTCCATACAATTTCTGCAGTGGCAAAATGATCATAGAAATACAATCACTCCTTGGGATGACTTTTTGATCGAACTTCAGCACACATAAAAAAAAAAAGTAATACGTAAAATAATATTGTAGCTAGGCACAACAAACCACATATTACTTAGTTCTGTTTAGATGAAAAATTGAGACTTGGAAAATCTATTGAGGCAGAATGTATATCACTAAACTGCCTGGCAATTAAGGGAGAGGAATAATTTGGATTTGAGTAACATGGAAGTTAAAGGGTGTGGGGTCTCTTGGGTGGTAGGGGAAAATGCTCAAAAATTGATTATGCTGTATGGAAAACTGTGGATGCCTTCAATGTGTGTATAAAGACCAACTGAAGTTGTGAATGAGTGTGCATTGTTGACATGAGCATAGCCATGTCAAGGACCAATTTCTTAGACCCATGGGACAGTTACAAAGCCTTTCTGCATTCTAGGTATCAGTGTTGACTCATGACTGACCAGTGTGTGCAAACACTAGCAACTTTAGCTTCCTCCTCCTAGATCTTCACAGCCTAAGACTGTTCCTACAAAGTCCTCCTGAGACTAGCTAACCCCACGCTCTGTGCTGTATGTAATAAATGTGCCGAGGATCTGGAGTTTTGCAGTAGTTGGTAGTTGACACCACTCCACTAGAGTTCACAAAGTCTACCTGATCCCAGACTTTCTCTAGGAGTTTCTATGTATTTGTCCTTTCTTCATTCCCTTACCACTACACTTAGGTTTCCAGACCCTCGACTCATGGGAAGAGGTAGTGTCGATACTTATATCATACTGGATATGTTAAAAGAATTATATGTTTTGATGACTGGAGTGTATTAGAATTATAGCTCAACAAAGACGTCACAAAAAATGCAGTTACATGCTTTGCTCTTGTCATGGTTTGAATACGCTTGGCCCAGGGAGTGACACTATTAGAAGGTGTGCCTTGTTGGAGTGTAGGTGTGTCCCTGTGGGTGTGGGCTTTTACACCCTAGTCCTAGCTGCCTGGAAGTCATTATTCTGATAGCAGCCTTCAGATGAAGGTGTAGAACACTCAGCTCCTCCTGCACCATGACTGCCTGGGTGCTGCCATGTTCCCACCTTGATGATAATGGACTGAAGCTCTGAACCTGTAAGCCAGCCCCAATTAAATGTTGTCCTTATAAGAGTTGGCTTGGTCTTGGTGTCTTTTCACAGCAGTAAAACCCTAACTAAGATAAAAAGATATTTAAATGCCAAGTTTGAGAAGCCCTAAGTTAGAAAGATACATGAAGTACTTTGGCTGCAAAGAGGGACAGTGCCTGGAGCAACATTGTCAATCAGGCTCAATAGGCATTAAATGGCTTGAGTGAGGAGTATCAGTATTTGTGACTCTTGGTACCACATTGCCTGTAGCCCCAGTAGCATTTGGCTTCCTCTGTGTCGAGTATTATTAGTTCTTGCATTCAAAGCCAGTCACATGGGAGGAAAGCACACGCTGTGCTGTTCAGAGCTTCCTGAGACATTTGCTTTATATCTAGACAGAAGCCAAGAAGAGCAGACACTCAAGCTTTGGCAATGTGGGTCTCCAGTCCAGTGGCCAGAGCTTTCTGTCAAAGATTAATGAAGTGTGGAGATGCCAGTTCTGTCTGTTCAACTGGCCACAAAGTCAGCTGGCAGAAGCGTGTCAATTTAATATCATTCCACTTCCTCACTCAGGAATGATCCCAATTGGAAAGAGTCAGGAAGCCTGTGTCCAAAACTTGTTTTTTTATTTATGAGGAACAGCTTAACAACCCATCTAGAACATTCCATAAGCAATATTACAAGCTTTCTTTTTATACTTTAGGCATGGCGAAGACAGGACAGGGGGGTGAGTTGTAATCACGAGTCGAATTTCAAAGTCAATAAGTTGAACCTCTGAGAGGCCCTGGATATTTTCTAAATTAATTGACCATCAAATTCTTACCCTCTACATCTGCATTACATTAGAGACCATGAAACTATTTGGGGATTTTTTGCTACTTAGAGCTAAGATTGCATGGGCATAATTCCTTGAGAGGGCCTGTTCTTTTTCAAACATTATTTTGAATTCATGGAAAGAAACAGGATTATCTGTTATGTTTATGTATGGCTGTTCCATTCTAAGGAGCTCAAAGGACTTTGTACCATCTTGTCTCTCTCCATAAGTGGAGCAGGAGACCAGCTGCTTAGCACCCAGTGCACATGAGGACTTCGATTTTATGAAAGGTCATTGGGTGTGTGCTAACAAGGTCATTTTCTTGTTTCTATTATTACTAATTACTATTATCATTCATTTATTCATTCATATGCTCATTCAAAACTAGATACTGAAGATCTGAGAGGAAAAGAAAGTGACCATACTAGGCTAATAAAAGAGTTTGGCTATTAAAGGTAAATAAATCAAATAAATAGAGGAGAAATAAATCCTGTGCTGTGGCCACAGTGAAGAAAGCATGTGCTTCACATAGGAGAGGCCAAACAACCCTGATGGAGGAGCTAATAATTGAAATAAAAATGAAAGGAGGGTAGAAGTAGTTATAGAGGGAGAGAGGAGAAATGTGTTCTTGTCATGAACAATAGCTAGACAAAAGCCCTGGGCTAAGAAAGAGTTCATTTTAGACAAAGGGCCCAGCATGTCCAAAGTCAGTGCTTGGAAGACTGTTGCATCAGGAATGCAAAGCCTTGTCCATGGAGGGCACTGTGCTGAGGGCTAAATAGGAGCTCACTATATTGGAATCTACACTTCAAGGGCAAAACTGATCACAGGCTTTTCATTGCTCTGTGAGATTATGAGACACGTAACACTCTTATCACCTACTAGAAGTGACAGAAGAGACGGACAGAGGGAGTTTTCACTGCTTATTCTACACAGCCAACAATGTAATGTAGGCAGAGGGACTCTTCACACATTGAGTAAGCTTGACATCAGATTCAGGGCACCAAAGCAAGGGGACAAGAGGAGTCGGTGCTGCTTCAGCAAACAGCGTGTATACTCCTGGCTCCAGAAAGTTCAGAGATCTGTGCAGAGCCTCAACATGAGACTTAGGGCTTGGGCACAGCTTACAGGAGAGGGAATAGGTGGAAAGTGAGGAGGGAGGAGCAGCCAGTGTTCCTGGAGGGTCAGCAGAGGCTTCCACAGAGCAGCAATCCTGCAGAGGAGGCAAGCAATCAAGTGAAATGACTAAAGCCAGGGTCAGGAAGTAACTGACACACTTTCAGAGCTGAAATTGAATCAGGAGAGTAAAGTTCAGAGCCATAAGATACAACCTTCCAGGCTAAATCTGAACCCCGCCCCACCCCCGTCATTACAAGTATCAAGATGGTTATCAATGTTAAAGGGGAAATCAATATCTTCACTATTTTTAGAGTTTAGATGCAGGTCAGGGGGGAAAAATCAATTGCAGAAAACTGTGGAATTCTATGACTGTGGTTCTTATTGCTCCCACATATCACCTTTTTGAACATGCAGAAGGCCCCCATTGCACCGAAGTTTCATTAAGCTGACTCTGGGAACAGCCTGCTGATTCGGGTGGGAAGAGTTCTAAGGTATGAACTCTGTGTGGAGTGAGCCAGATGTCACCTTACTTACAGTCTGTCTTCTCGAGGTCAGAGGTCTATGGTTTGAGTTCTTGGCTTTCTCCTCTTTCTAAAGATAATGCTCAATTTTACTCTGGGCCAGTGTGTGAAAGAAAGCACAAAGCAGAAAGGTCAAGGAAGGAAATGTCAAGTGGGAAACACCCTGGAAAGTTCTTGGGTTGCTCTCTCTGTGTCGAGATGTGAGCCTGTGGCTATTTTCCCTTCTTTCTTTATTATGCTCTGGTTTCATCCCAAGACCATGCCTTTTGGAAACCGACTAAGCTAGCAAGCCCAGTTCCCACAATGGCTTCCTCTGTGAGACCCACCCTAACCTCATGGCCAAGGCTGAGGACATGAAGGGGCTCCAGGGAAACATGAAGAATCTAGCAAGTTGCTATTGTTACCCAGAATCAAAGAGTCCTGAGAAAATTTGACAGAGCCAATAGAGCCTCATCTTGTTGTTCATATTTCTTCAATTTTTAAAGAAAACCTATTTTTGTTCTAATTCTAGAAGTAAAAATCTATTTTTTATCACAACCTTGGGAAATACAGAAGGATTGAAGATATTGAAAATCAGCCACTGTCACGATTGGAGTCTGAAATGTCCCCAGCAAGTTTGTTCTTTTAAGAACCCATTCCTCAGTTGGTCACACTCTTTGGAGGACTGTGGAAGCTAGGGGTTTGGGGACACCCTGGGGCAAGCATCTCACTATTGCCGAGCCTTTGAAAGTCACAGTACAGCTCCTAGCGCTGTACCATTCACTCTACTTCTTGATCCACAGCTATGTGAGTGTGCTTCAGCCTCTGCCACACACCTCGACAAACAGGGATGACCAGGCCTCAGCTTTCCTGCAATTGAGATCTGAAATCTCCTTCAAGTAATGAGTCAAAATTAACCTTTTGCCCTTATTTTGTTTGTGTTAGATATATTGGTCACAGTGACACAAAACTGCCTGATATACTCATGATCATATTTTGTTTCTTTTTTCTTCCTTTTTTCTTTCTGTTTTCCTTTATTTTTCTTCCTTTCTTTCTTCCCTTCCTTCTTTCTTCCTTTCTTTTGTTAATTGGGGCAAATCTCTACCGTTGTTTATATTTAACTATAAAACATTAATTTTCCTTTTAATAAAAATTCTATAAAAATCATACATGCATATAAGTATGCATTAAATTTGTCTTTACAGGGGAATGGAGTGATGTCTCATCAGTTAAAAGCACTGACTACTTTTCTTGAGAACTAACTTCAGGCATTTATGTTTAAAATGGCTCACATAGTTTTTATGTGGAAATTGAAATCCTTGGAATTTGAAAACAGATTTGTTTATATGTTTGTTGAGAAACCCTAATCGAGTCTCTTAGAGCCTTTTCTGGAATGCTCTCACTGGTCTACCTATCTTGGGATGGCTTGGATGTTCATCACTATTCTGTACTCTGTGGGAGTTTCGAAGGACCAGCAAGAAAACCCTCTGTTCAAAGCACAGGAGGCTGAGGCTCTTCTTCACCAAGTCTGGCTCTCAGGGAGTGAGCTGCAAAGAGAGGCAACACAGAGCTTATTCTTTTGGTGATTCATGTACGCACTGCCATTTAGGGATTGCTTCTGTGGTACAGTCAAACTTAATGAAAGAAAGGGCTTTGTGTGTTCTTAACCCAGCTCTGAATCCAGCCAGTGATGCATCCTTGAGAGAATTGCTGTTCTCCGTTTATCAGTTCAGATATGACTGAGCTAAAAGCTTCTAGGGTGTCTTTTGGAAAGATTGCTTTTTCTACCCATGAACCATTGGGTGACTTCGGGCTGAAAATGGGAGTCAGACTGAACCTTAGAGAAAAGGCAGAGTTTGTTTTAATAAAGCAGCCAGCATGGGGTTACCTGGAGGGACAATGATATGGTATTCCCAATATGGATTATGTGTTTCATTGTCTTAATGGCAGACAATGGCAAATTTGGAGGAAATCTACAAAGAGTCTGAGCTTTCCTCAGCATGGATACCCACAGGTCATGGACAGCTAAAATGTACAGAATGGGGCGACAGAAGTATTTTCTTTCTAGTGTAAAAGGCTTGGGGTCACTAAAGGCAGTTCTGATCTGTATGGAAACTTTGAAAGAAAAGAGAAAAGCCACAAAGTAAGGTGGGAGTAGACTCCAAAAAGACTCAAAAGGAAAAAAAAAAGGCAAAAACCTCAGTTTTCAACCTTGACAGGAAAGAAGCCTGAAGATCTCATCTTTATAATGATACAAAGCTATAAACTGAAGCCTTTTCAACAACTTTCATGGGTTTTTCCCAAGAGGTGAGGTCACAGACAAATTCCTCAAATCTAGAGAGATGGGCATAAAGCCAGACATACCAAATTTGCTCTCAGAAGCAGAGGGTGCTGAGGTGCCAAGCATCAGAAGTTTTACCATGTGCAGTAAATCTGAGGGGGCACTAGAAGCCAGAGGTGCATGTCCCTGGGAACCACAGCTTACGGATGCAGGGATGAGACATACTTCCCAGAGCTTTGCATACAGGAAAACCACCAGGTTCTCAAGAGGAACTTAAGCAAAGCTCATGGTGAAACAGGCCAGCGAGTTCTTTCCTGAAAGAGCCCGCAATGTAGGGAAGGGCTTCACCAGAGACTTGGGAAGCCTGGGGGGTGGTGTTTTCCCAGCACAGTAATTCCTTCTAGATTTCCTGTTATGTCTAGGGAGTAGGTAGGGAAGGTGCTAACTCAGGAGTGAAGCCACAGACCCACAAAGAAAAAAAAATACAGAGTAAGCGTTTAGATTGCAACATCCTTCGTTTTCCCATGCCATGGGTGTAGGATGACGTCATCACTGTATTAAAGTGGAAGGAGAAGTGAGACATAGGTATAACTCACTCTCTACACAGATTAGTTCAAAACTTAAATATGAAATGAAGTTCCCATTGCTTTATGCATCTTGTGGTGCTTTCAAACACAAATCACAGTGAACTATAACATCCACGAAAATAACAGTCCAAATCCCCAGATATTAGGGTCTAACTGAGATAGGGAAACACACTAAAGTGTATCAAATGTGTATTAATGTGTAAAGGGTTCTGATGGAGAAGTCAGCTAACAGTAAGGAACCCTAGGAGGAATCAAAATGGGAGGCTGGAAATAAAATGTTGAAATTAAAATTATTTTGAATTCTTAGTCAACATAAAGTACCATTATTTAAAGCAGTCCCTGTGATGGTGTGTCTGGAACTTTAACATGTGAACCAATGCATGTTATGGTTAGACTTTCAGAGGGACAGGAAGGAGAACTTGAGAACGCTCTATGGAAAGATGCCTAGGCTACGTGAAGTGCTGTAATTTGGTAATAGTTGACTTAGGTTAATTACAGGTGTGTGTTGTAAACTCTAAGGAAGTCACTAATTTTTTTTTAAAAAAGAAAAAAATGGTTTATTTGCTAAGGAAATAAACAAATGTGTAAATAAAACCGGACAATGCAGAAGGGGAAGAAAAAAGCAACAAATACAACAAGTAGATTTTTAAAAAGTGTACAAATACTGATTTGGTGTGAATAGTCACATTACAATAGTGGATGGTCTAACCATTTAAAAGATAGAGGCTGTTAAAGGTTAAAAAAGGGACTCAATTAAGTGCTATTTATATGAAGCCTATTGTGTTTGTCAGGGTTCTTTTGAGTAGCAGCACTTATAGAATGAATCTCTTTCTCTCTCTCTCGCTCTCTCTCTGTATATGTGTGTGTGTGTGTGTATGTGTGTTTGTGTGTATTCGTGTGTGGAGAAAGATTTAATATAATAATATAATATATATGATTATATATACATATATGCAATTGACTCACTAACGAAGTGAGACTAAGCAGGCAAAGACCAAACGCTTCTTTTGCCCATGCCTTTATATAGGCTCCAGCAGAATGTATATCCCAGATAAAAGGTGAGTCTTCCCTCATCAAGACCTAGATTAAAAGTGTGCGTCCTCAGGATCAGGATCAGGATCAGGATCAGGTAAGGCAAGTGCCTTACCACCTTAAGATCCAGATTAGAAGTGGATCTTCTTACTTCAACTTCAGCCTCACTAGTTTGCCAACTATGTTATGATTTTAGCTAATTTCAGATGTAGGCAAGTTTACAACCAAGAATCACACACACGCTTTAAAAACAAATCAGAAAGTAAAAGGAAAGAGATCACATTTAGGGAATATGCTCCAGTGTTAGAATGCTTACCCAGCCAAGGAAACGCCCTAAGTTTGAGCCCAGCACCACAAAATGAATTAACCAATTAGCCAGTTAACTAATTAATTATTTGAAGAGATGGAAACATATGTGTTTCCATCAAAAGAAAACCAAAGTATCTGTACTACCCTAAATCAACTAGACCTTGGAGCAGGAAAAATAATGAGGGGCAGGAAGGGATCGTATTGACAGGTGGCAAAGGAGTCAGTTCTCCAAGAGCACAGGCAAACTTAGACAAGTATATGTGACTAACAACAAAACCAAAATAGTTAGACAAAACTTGAATGCCAAGCTAGAAAACTGCTACTGCTGCTGGAGTATTCAGTACTGTGGCTTCAGCATTCAGGCAGGCAGAAAATGAGTGAGGAGAGACTTAATGCAAAAGCAGTACAAATAAAATGGTTGAAACTAACATTTATTGAACATATGTGTCACAAAATCAGGAATGCACATTCAGTTTCTAGTTCAGGTGAAATGACCACTAAGATAAGATCAAATTCTGGGCTCAAGATGTTCTTCAAAAAATGGAAAAGAATAAAATAATCCACAAGAACAAGTAAAAACCCTCAGTGAACACACATGCACACATGCACATGTACATACACATACATGCACACACGCACACATGCACATGTACATACATGTACATGCACACATGTACACATGCACATGTACACACACGTAGATGCACACATGTCCATGTCCATACACGTACATGCACACATGCACACATGTCCATCTCCATACACGTACATGCACACATGCACACATGTCCATGTCCGTACACGTACACCAATAAATACAGACACATACATGCACAAAAGTAAAGAAGATGAAGTAAATTACAAGGGATGATTCTACTGGATTTAAGGAATTGCCAGATGTATGATGTAAAGGGGAAGAAGGTGCTAATGGGGGTAATTTGGATGATTGGATAGTGAGTTTTGGTGATGAGAAGGTTTTACAATGACAGCAAGTGCTGTGGCACCAGCAGCCTATGAGTGCATAAGAAGATAATGAGCCAACTAGGATTGGGATCCTAGAATCCAACTACAAGGCTGTGTCACTTCCCGAAAAGGGAAATGACCACTCCCAAAATGAAAATGGCTGCTGAGACACCATCGCTCCAAAGAGGGCTTTCCTAGACATCCAAATCACTCTGGATAAGACATTACATGTTCTTCCCAGGAAGGTCTATAGAGATGCTCTCCTCCCAAAGAGAAGATGACCCCCCAGAACTTTGTAATGGAGAAACTCTGGAGCAGTCACTGTATTCTTTGAAATCAGGTACTTTCACTATCTCAGGGATCTCTGCCCCGTGAAGGTGAATTTAATGCACATTTCAATGCACTGGCGCATTTAAAATACAAGAAGCACTACACAGCGATGATCTCATCTAGATCATCTCATCATGGTTCTAGCTGAGCTGAGGGATATCCACCTCTGAGAGTGCAGTCCAGGCCTCAGAACTTGTGTCTGAAAGCTGCCAGTCAGCCTTCCACCACACAGGAGAGCAGAGCCCATGGCACAGGAAGGCAGTGCTGGAGGAAGGGAATACATTCGCATGAGGAGGAGAAAAGCTTCTAAACCTCTTGACATGGATACAAATGCGTACACCAGGCCCTAGTTTCCAGTGAGCATTGTAATGTTCATTTCAGAAATTAGTGACACTAACTGGGCCTGGTGATCTGAGCCTGTAACCACAGCACTCGTTGTCCAGCTTTACCCTAGGTAGCTAGCATATTAAAAGGTTTGCTTCACTTAGTTTTAGTGGTTCAAAGTCCAAGATTGGGAAGACACCCTCCTTTGGCCTCTGTTGGGGATAGCAGTCAGTAAGTAGCACATCGTGGCAGGAACATCTGTAGGTGCAAAATGGCTACAGCTGTACCTAGACCGGAGAGGCAAAGAAGAGATGAGCTGGGTTGGCTCTTTGTGCAGTGATGTTTACGAGAACTCAGGGGCATGCATGGGAACTACTCCCCTGAAGACTCAGGAACCTCTCACTAGCCTCCAAGGTTCCACTGCCTTCCAGTAGCATCATCCTGAGATGAAGTCACTAATACATGAGCCATTGGCAGGGGAGGGAGGGCAGGGGTTATCCAAACCCAGATTACATTAACCATTTAAACAGTCAGCAGCATACTAGTGGTTGGGTTAATTTTCAGTATGATGAACATTTATTTATGGTAAAGCATGAATTTGACTAAATATGTATGTGTGAGTAAGTGTGTACATGTATGTCTATGTTTGTATCTTAGAGACATATAGATATAATCAATAAGAAGAATTATAAATAACAATAAATTTTATACAGGAGAGAATCTAGTGCTGATAGGGAGAAATCTAAAGAAGGAAGTCACTCAGCATCAGATACTAGGAAATCAGGATGAAAGTGTTCACATGGTATGTTCAGACAACCAAGAGAGCAAGAGAGCCTGAAAACTGGCTTTCCTAAAAGGCCAGGCACACACACTGACCACAAAGGAACTAGAAGTAACTAGAAAGACACCAACCATTGGCATTGCTGATGTGGGAAATTAGCAGAGCAATCATTGGCTTGGGTCTCAGAGTCAGAGGATCCAAGTTGTCTTGGGATAAGTATAGACACGGCAGGACACATACAACAGGAAGGAGGCACCCACACACAATGTGCTTGGGAATCTGGGCACCGAGGGGAAGAAAGTGTGGCAGTCAACTGAAGTCCTGGTCTTCTGATTAGCAGCCGAACCCTGGGCAGAGAAAATAGTCGTGAAAACGGGATGGATTTAGACTAGAAAGCAAAGTCCCAGATGCGGAGGGTGAGTGTAGCTTACCACGAACTGAAGGTAAGAAGATCACATGGGGACAGAGGAGTACTATGCTGGAGAAGGAGCAGGGGGTCAGAGATGGTTGCTCTTCGTGGATGAACCTCTGCCAGGTTTCTACTATAAGCCATAGGCAGGGGTCTCAAACTCCAGCTACCTTCCAGAGTCATGAAGATCGTAGGATGTGTGAGCCAGTGTAAGAAGCAATTACCCAGGAAGCCAGAGTTCCACAGAGTTGTGTGCTCACCTGTTTTTTGTTGAAACGCGTGTTGCTCTGTTTATCCTTCACGGTTTCCCTCTTTGATAGGGAGGTGACCAGAGAGAAGGGTTCCTGCGCTTGCAAACGCTGACAGGCCAGCTCAGAGTCAAGGTTGTACCTACGAGTCTGGGTAGAGCCAGCATCTGCCCTGAAGATGGTGGCCAAAACTCACTTCATTACTTGATATCATGCAAGTACGTGGCTCCAGGACTATCAGAATTATCAGAAAACCCAGGACTCCTAACGTGTATGTGAAACATCCTGACTGTTGTATGTTGGCTCAATTGAAAAAAACCAAACAAGCCTGGGGAAGCCATCTGGGTACCAGACCTTCCCCTGCATCAGCTTGCATCCTCTGTTGAACACATTCAATTCAACCTGTCATGGACCTGGAAGACGGCTTTTGATACCTGAGAGTCAACATTACTTGTGGTTTCCTTTGCTTGCACTGATTAAAGGAGAAGAGGGAAAGAAATTCTTTAAAGCCGAGTGAGCAATTTGGGATTAACGGTTTATGGAGACAATTGCTGTTGGGAAAACAAAGCAGGAGGCCTAGGCTAAACAGACACAGTAAACCTGAGCAGTTGTTTGTTGGGTTCTGATAGCAAGAGTTCCTTCTTACATTGGGGGGCCAGCATTTGCTTTGTATGCGCAAGCACATGTATGTAAACCCCCAGCAATGAGAGTCATGGTAACTTGAATTAGGATAAAATGATATGGAAGCTTTATACTGTAGTGAGAAAAGAAGAGGATCAGGGGAAATTCCTCCCTCTCTATTGGTATTGTTCTGGACAGTATCATTTAAAAGTTTAAATTTTGCAGCAGATTGAACTATTACCTATAGCAGGATCCCATGGCTATTTGTTTCTGTCTTATATTTTCTAGGAAAAGGGACTTCCCAACAGTTTGTTGTTCAGCAGACTCTGGGGAAATGGGAAGTAAGGTTGCAGGAAGCAGTGCCTCGGGGTGGAAGGGTCGGGGGAATTTGTCACAGCAAATTCCATATATCACACATGCCAGGAGAGCCATGTGGGATACCTTCATTTGTTCCTGTTTCAGAGAGGATATCATGAGTAAGTGCCCGAACCGTGCACTTCAATATGTTAACTTCTCCCACCTGTCCTAGGTTTCTTTGGTGGCTCAGCCTGTTTGTTGGTTTCTAAGACCCTCATTGTTTTATGTGACAGAAGGATATTGACTGTGGTTTTTTTTTTTTTTTTTTTTTTTTTTTTTTTTTTTGACTGTCTATGTTTCTGGAGATTGAACACTGGATCTTTTATTGTATATGTTAGGCAAATGCTATACCATTGAGTAATGTCTTAGCCTAGAATATTAACTGTATATGAGGATGGTCAATAAGAGGTAAGATTTCTGGTCTTCTGGGAACCTATGTGCATCTTTACTCATTTTAGACCAATGTGCTATATGAAGAAGGCGGTGTTCTGGAACTTACTGTAGGGATATTAGTTCATGAAATACACCTACTGCTCTGCTGATTCTTGACTTGACCCTGCTTCCTGATTCTCATTCCCTTTAAGGACAAGAAAATGTGATCTAACCTGAGGATGGTTTGGACCAAAGATGCCTTCCTCTTGGAGCTAATGCTCAGAGCTGAAGTCTCTCTGAATCCACATACATCCCTGTATGATCAGACACAGCTAATGTGTGTCCTGGGACCAGGCAGCTAAGAAACCCCAGTCTTCTTTATCCGTTTTTTTCTCTTTACCATCTCTGACAACCGATGACCAAATTCCTTGGTGTGTCTGCTTAACTCTCTAAAAAGGCTAATCTGAGATTTTAAATATGGATGCTTTCTATTACTGTGATACTCCTGAGGAAGAACGGGATTTGAAGTCAGAGAACGAGATCAAGGCAGATGGAACAGAGGCTGTGGAGGGAGGGACACTACTTACTGACTTACCCCGGTGGTTCACTCTGCTTTCTTGTACACCCAGGACCACCTGTCCAGAGGTGACACTGCTCTCAGTGGACTGGGCCTTCATACACCAATCATTAATCAGGAAAAGAAAAATTTAAAAGGCCCCACAGACTTCTCCATGGACTAGTCTGATGGGAACCTTCTTAATGCTTCCTACTTGTGTCCGGTTAATGAAAAACTAACCCGAGGCGTAAGTAAGAGCATTCACTTGATTTTTATCAGCTTTTGTTTATAGTTTTAGCAACCAGAATGAAGAATGCCCTACCACATCACCCAAAGAGCCTTTTTCATGGTACCATTTACTTCCATTCAAGCAGACTGGGGGGTGGGGGGCTTCTCTCCTTCAATACTCATTCCATTCATAAATATTAACATAACCGTATTAAGTGTCCCCAAACCAGGTGGAACTTTTATAGGCATTTTATTTCATTTTTGTTCATGTAAACAGAATCTATTACTTTTTTTCAATGTATACTATCTCTTCCAGGAAAATATTTCCATGTAACTTACCAAAATGTTCTTTTCTGTTCATCGTTATATAGCCCACTCTTTTCATTAGTTCCTGGATATTTCCAGTAATTACATTGCTACTAAAATGCCAGTTTGCTGTTCTTAAATTTTAAATATAGTGGGAAAGAAAGGCGTTTTAAAGAAAAGCAGAATTGATTAGACTGTATGTTTAAGGTTTTTTTTTTTAAAAGATTATTTTTATTTTACATGTATGGCTGCTTTGCCCACAACTCTGACCTCCACAAACATGCAGTGCCCATGAAGCCTGTAAGAGGGCATTGGATCTTATGAAACTGGAGTTACAGGCAGTTGTGAGCTGTCACACGAGTGCTGGGTAACAAACCTGGGTCCTTTGCAAGAGTAGCCAATGTTCTTAACAGCAGCTCTCCAGCTACTTGAAGATTTAAAAAAAAAAAAAAATCATTCTATTGCCAGAAGTGAAATGTGCACAGCAAAGACCCTGGAAACTTTGTGTATGACAAAACTCTGCTTACAAGAAAGTTTTACTTACTGTGGCACGTAATCCATTCCTGAGAGGTTTTGTTTCATTGTGATAGCAGTTTGCCTCATTGCATCCGGTCCTCAATGTTTGGAAGCTTTTTCTATTTTCATTCCTCATTTAAACAATTGGGTGATCAATGAAACAAAGCATAAGAACGCGTGCAGCTGTCTAATTTATTCCTCTTGTTTTCTGGGCCTTGAAGTATACTAAGAAAGGTACCAGAGTTTGGTCAGAATGGCTCAACTGTTTTCACTTTTTAGCAGGGCCATCAAATAGGTAGAAATCAGTGTGGGACAATAAAAGCAAAAGGAATTGATGGTCCATCGAACATCGATCAATATGAACCTTTGCTTTCTGCCTGCAAACTGAGTGAATGCATCTTCTTTGTATCCTGTTGACAGATCGGTACACATTGTAGGGCTGAACACCAAACTCACAGAGACATGTGAGGGGCTAAGTAAAGACTTCCACTAAAAGCCCAGTCTCCTGCTGAGCACAAGGAACCCCAAGATTTAAAGACCTTGTTCTGTCTCCATTGCAGGATTCAGGGGCTTCTCCAACCAGACACACACACACACACACACACACACACACACAAAAGAAATTCATTCTGCAGAGAGCAAAAATAATTACGCTATTCCAACAGCTTTAGGGAATAAGGAGAAAATAATCTCTATTCAATGAAGCAGCCAAAATAAGATCTAGAGATGGCCTGACATAAAGCAGAAATCCTGAAGCAGATGGCTATCGGGCCTCTGGGAAGACTGAAAAGGATCCTATCTCCGTAAGAGCTTGTTTTCAATGGAGGAACTCACAGAGCACTTCTAATTCTGTGTCTTTTACTGCCTGGGGTTGGAGACATCTTAACAGGCAGTAATTGTGGAATAAAATCTTTGTCTCCTGCTGTCTTCGGGCTGGTCACTGGGGAGTGATCATTTATGTGGAGCTTTTATCTCTTGGGGCCCAGTAGCAAAGCATGATTTTCTCCATAGCAGGCATGTGCCCTTCAAACCTTTTCCATGAATTTTGGGTTTCTTTCCTGATGTCCTATCTTAAAGCAGTGCAGAACAATAGAACTTGGTCATTGAAAGAGAGTATCCAGGAAGTCAGAGACTCAGCCAGGCCCAGAAAGTACAGCATCCGGCCAACTCTTTAATAATCAATTCTGACACTAACAGATGGGGTGGAATTTACACACAGGAAATGTCAGTCAGAGGGTGTCTGTGTGTAATACCAAGAAGGATCCCTGTGTTAAACCAGGAACTTTATAGGCTGCTGATTGGAAGAGTCTGATCACATCTTTTTATGTTTATGTTTGTGTTTCTGTTATGTTAATTGTACTTCTCTGGGGTCAGGCTATTCTGGCAATGACCTTAGTTTATTGGTCATCAATACACTCGATGGAATATGTTACCTAAATCCACAGTATCACAAAATAGTCCATAAGGGGATATTTTCTTGTTTTAATGTGACATACAGAGACTAACATTGCAATAAACATTGTTTTAGAGTCCCTTGAACTGGTAATGTTCTAGAAGAGAAAAGCTCAAACTAGGCAAGTAGCTGTTTTAACGCAGCAAGAAAAAACACCCATGCTTTTAGAATCCCAGCAGTTCTTTATTTCCTACTACTTTTTAAACGTTATTGCAGAATTTTGTCTTTTATTCTACTTAGAAATATTAAAGTCATAAAGGATGTAAATTTTTCATAATAGTCTCTCTCTTCACCTAAAAGAAACTCTGTGTACACATCTGCCTCCATCCCTGATTTCTAAGGATAAACACAAGAATACTAGATGCATCATGAAGAAGGCTGATGTCTAACAGTCCTACAAATTAACATTTCTAAGTGTCCAAAACCCTGCAGAAGATCTAAAGACTGAGGTGGGGCATGGTCAAGGCGACTCTCTGCACATTGAAGATGGATCAATTGCATCCTCAATCACAAGTGAGGAAAGATCGTGCAGGAGAAACTAGGAAATGGGAAAGTTCCAGCAGCCACTGTGAATCACAAGCAATAGTAACCTAGCAGCAAACAGTGAGGTAGGAAGTACATTACAATGCAGGTTTATAGCGTGTGAGGAAATGACCTGCAGGTATATGCTTAACAGATCCAATGAGCAAGGAGCACGTGTGAATCACACGGCAGCCGGAAGCAGAGGAGGTCAAACATCAGCCCTCCTCTATCCCCAGGCAGGCATTTAAAAAGTTAACTCCTATCACTTCCCTCCTTGCCAGTGTTTTATGGACCGACTAGATGAGAGGATATGATTGGCTGAAGCTCCTCTGTTGTGATTGGCTGAACCCTCCTTTCCTTGAGTTGCATTTCTGGGAGTTTGCAAGTAGAAAGACAGCTTCGGGCTGATCATCTCAGTCAAACTGAAACATCTCAGCTGTCAGATTAATCAAAGTGACATCATACCAATGGGGAGAAACCAAGAGGCTGGTGCCTGGCACGTAAGACTGAGATAGGAACACCCTATAGAGCATCTTGTCAATAACTCAGAGAGTGAAAATGCTCATGGTGCATGGCCCAGGAATTCTGCTTTAAGTAGATATTCTCAAGGAATAGTCACCCAAAATCATAGGATGACATGAAAAGAATGTTGACTGTGGCGGTTTTTGACAAACAATCTTCAGAAGCATGGTAGCAGTTCATAGCAGTTCACAGGGTTTCTCAGAATCATATATAAAACATGTAATATTGTATACCAATAAAAAAGATAGAAAAATGTATAAGACACAATAATGGAAGCAAATGCAAGCAAAGTATGTGGTGTGCATATAAAAACACAATGAAATCCACTGCTTCATATAATTATATAGACTCTAGAAAGTGTTTTGAAAATGTAGTAATTGCTATAGATATAATAGGAAGCTCCCAAGAGCATGCTGCTGATTAAAGATGTATATTAAAGCATATTTTACCATTTACATATATTTAAAATGTATATTAATATACTTAGAGTATATAGGTACTACTGCTTTGAAACATAACCAAATTTTAATCTGCAGTATTTTTTTTTTAAATTAAAACTAGAGGGAAAGGTAAAAGTTCAGAGGTAGTAAGAGATAAGCGGTACCCAGAGGCAAGGGTAGGGCTGGCCTGGCAGGGCTCAGAGGATGCTTAGGAAAGTTTATTTTAGATGATGTTATAATGGTAGGTACACACTATAAGCCATTAGTTCAATCTCACAGGAGACATACCCCAGCGGTGTTATAAACTACCATTTTGGGTGGTACTGAGGTTTCAATGTAGTGACATAGGGTTGGTGACAGTGGATGGTAATGAGAAGGTCATTCACAGGCAGGAGAGGTAGCATATGAGAAATCTCTAACCTTTCTGCTTCATTCAAAAGAAAAAAGTAGTAGCATTTTTAAATAGTAGAGTCATGGGTTAAAAAAAATAATGGCATGCCAGGTAAAGGACTCACCATGCAGGCATGAAGAAGACTGGAGTTTGGATCCCTAGCACCCAGGCCAAAGCCATGTTGATGTGGTCGTCTGCCTGAAATCCTAGCTCAGGCAGAAGAGACAAGGAATCCTTCGGTAAGCTGGCTGCCAAAGGAGCTCAAACAGCTCCAGGTTCAACAACAGATGCTGCCCATAGATAAGGTGGAGAGCAAAGGAAGACACGTGACGTTAACTTGAAGCCTTTACATACACATATGTGCATCCACATATAGTATGTGCACACACACATGGGAACACATAGCTACACATGAATACATAACACACATGAAAAGACTGGAAAGCATGTGGTTTTTTTTAAAATGTAAAACAGATACTCTGGTTTCTTTTCAGATCTTATAAATCTTGAACAGTTTTAAGCTAAACATTATTTCTAGATATGGTATTTACTTATAATTTTAAAAAGTATCAAATGAAAAATGTAGAATTTATTTTCCTGAAACAATCAAGAGTACTCCAGTGGTAATGCCTGGTGACAAAAATCTGTGTTACTACTGTCAGCCAAAAGTGGAAAACTGAAGCTAGTACTGGTATAGATTGTGTGTGTGTGTGTGTGTGTGTGTGTGTGTGTGTGCGCGCGTGTGTCTTTGTGGTGTGTATGTGCATGCATATGTATTAGTAGTATGTGTGTACATGCATGTGTCTTTGTGGAATGTGTGTACATATGCATTTGTGGTGTGTGTATGTGGGGTTGTTTGTGTTTGTGTGTGTACATGGATGTGTATTTGTGGCTTGTATATGTATGCATTCATGTGTATTTGTGGCATGTGTGTGTGTGTGTGTGTGTGTGTGCACTCATGGGGTAATGTGTGCATGTGTGCATGAATGTGTATTTGTAGCATGTGAGGGGATGGTGTGTGTACATGCATGTGTTGTGTGTGGAGTGTATGTGTTCATGAGTGTGCCCTTGTATGTAATCTTTTCTCTGTGTGGAAGTTTTATGAACATATGCATGCATATGTCAAGCTCATGTGTTGCTCTTCAGAAGCCACCTAACGGGGTCTCTCAGTGACTGATTAGGCTTCCAGTGAGAGCCAGTGATTCTCTTGCCTCTGCCTTCCCAGCACTGGGATGACAGGTCTATGGTGTGCTTGCCTTTATTACACAGTTTCTGGAATATGAGCTTAGGTCCTCGTGATTGTAAAAAAGCCCTTGACCAACTGAGTTATCTCCCCAGTGCTTGGCAAGGATATTTGGCAATATAGGATGTGTGTACTGGAGGAGTCCTGGAACAGATGAGATAGGGCTTTCCCATACAAAGTTCTCAGCATTTCTGCTGGAGGAATGAGAAGCTGCAGCCTGAGAAAAGAATGGAGAATGGATGACAAGTAAAGCGGAAGGTGAGAACACACCTTTGTCCTGCCCTAGTTCCAGGTGAGGTCTGATATTGAGGACCAGAAGGGTTTGAATTGCATATGAAGCTTCCAACTTGGCTATAAGACTTTTCTACACTTGAAAGTATGACTTAATAATCTTAATAACTATAGCCTTGTGACTGATTGTGACAGATTCAGGATGATATCATGGGGCTGGGATCAGGATTTGATGCTTTGGAGTCGAAGGCAACACTAGAAAAATGAAACAAAACACCCTTTACTGACAGCCAAGATAAAGACATAGATTAGAAATGTAAGAAGTAAATGACATTCTGACAGAGTAGCAATCTGGTTGGCTTGCCCAGTCAGTCCTTGACTAAGTTTATTGCTTCCGAGTAATGAACAACGCCCTCTTTCATTCTCAGAAATGCCCCACTCTAAGGATGACGACACTCATGGGGATTAAGTCATTTGTCCAAGGGCAATCAGTTCAAAACAGGTGCATGCTGGAATCAAACCTGCTCACTCTGGCTCCAATCCCTGAATTCCCCCATACTGTTGAATAGTATGAGTTTCGATTATAACCCTAAATCAGTTAAGTTTTGCAAATAATTTATTGATGAACTTCCACTATTACTCTTAAGACTATACTATACCCAGAGGTTAAGCTAATAATTGTTGGTTCATAGAAACCCTGAGGGATTTTTCTTAATTAAATAAATTCACAAAGTCATTTCCTATTTAGGTTTGTTGTAAAACTATTGGAACACATACTTTCCTCAGTACATCTAACAGTTTGTGCTTCCCAGTTATTTACTTTCCATATGAACCAAACAAGAAGAAAATATCTATGTTTAAACGGTCATGAATTTTAAGTGAGTATAGTTTAGATTAAGTTACTTTATGTGTATTTGTAAATCTGGTAGAATAGGATTGCTAGTCATAAAATCTTAAAAATCAAGCAATAAACTTTAGTGTAAAACATGAACTCTATAAAATTATATATTGTATCAAATTACAAAAACATGGACATTTTAAACCAGTGAGAAGATTGAGTGTGTATTTGTAAAGAATCCATCCTTGGAGATATCTTTAAAGAGATGTATATAGCCCATCCTGGAAGCCATGTTCAGCGTGCTGTGAATGCTTACTGGTACATCATATTCTAATCTATGTCCTTGTCTGTGACTAGGTTGAAACTTAGATTTTAAAATGAGTATTTGCCAAGCCATGACATGGCTCATATATTTCCGTATCCAGACCATTCCTAAGATATTACCAGGATCTCTACTGTGAGATGGAATGGTAGAGATGAGAGAACTATTGGGGTCTCCAGCTGAATGACCCTCGGGAACACTTGGTTCTTCTTGAATCTGTTTCTTTTAATATGAAAAATGGCATGAAAGTGTCTAACCTCATGATTTTAATAGGCCTAAAACTCAGTTATTTAACATGTGTGTTCAGAAGAACCAACCAACCAACAAACAAACAAAAAACCAAACCAAACAAACAAAAACAAAAAAGAAAAGAAAAGAAAACAAGGTCATCATCACTGTTGCTAACAGAAGAAACTCCTCCCAACAAACAATTTTAAAGCAAGCAAGAACACAGTCATGAGGCCATGGGAGTTGCACAGGAGTGGGAAGGCCCTATGGTAGGTGACTCAATCAGAAATCTCAATGAAGTACTTAACCGCCTCTCAACACATCTCCACTTTTCAAACTGTGCACGTGTTGCATGGATCAATTGGGGAAGAAGCTCACAGCTTGTCAAGTTCAACTGAAGTTGAGGAATTGCTAACTGGGTCCTGGTGAGCCCAGGGAGGGAGCACCCCACACACATGCACAAGCTTGGCCCAGACTAGCACTGCTCTGCAACTGATCTCCCTCCACCCCTTAATGAAGTTTGACACTTGGCAGAGGCAGGGAGTTAGGAGCATGCTCATAATGAGCTCTCTTTCCTAAGAGGCTTTGAAGTAATAGCAACAGCAGCATTCCTCCTGCCTCAGGCCTCTTCCCATTATCTGCTTTGCTGCAGGGCTGGGAAGGCTGTAGTTAACTGCATGCCAAATACCACATTGGACCATATGGCTGAGGATGCTGGGTATCATTGCCAAGGTTCAGTTTAAATTTAGGAGATCTTTTCTAAATTCTGAGCTCCAGAGGTGTTCTGGACACTCCTTCCTGCTCATGGGAGATGCTGAGATGCCCGTGAGCACGCCACTGTCATCTGATGGAAGCTCTTCCAACCTTCATGGCAAGGCTCTCCTCTTAGGGCAAGACAGACAGAAACCGTTACATTCATAGGGTCATTCCAGAGTGCCTCTGGTGCTTAAGGAACAGCAGAGCTAGTCAAGAGAATGAGAGAGTCTGAGCACTGTATGATTCCAGAAGTGCATAAAAATGAATGAGAAGATGTTTATGTGAATCCTTTTGAGGGGAGATGAAATACACCATATGAGTAGGACTTAGCCATTGAGAAGGGAAAGGAAAAAACATTCTAGGCAGATGGATAATCCATGCATGGTGAAAAGACTGAGGATGGCAATGGTAAGGTCTCATGTCTTATGAGCTAGGAGACATACAAGAGACGAGCTTCGTCAGTGTTGTTAACACAACAGAACAGTGCTGACACAGTAGTCTAATCAGGGCTTCCTGTAGACCCCACCAGCTGGATCTGTGCTGGACAACAGCTTCCTGCAGACTCCTGGTAATGGTGTTTCTCCATCGTCATTCTGATTTGACTGACCCTCCTTCCTTTCTGATCTATAATTCCTAGAAAGCATCGACACAAGGCTTGAGCTTTTCATTTTTGTGGCATAGGCACAGAGTGGGCATTTTATAAAGATTAGATAAAATGTATGTATGTATGTAAGAGGAAGTGAAGTCTGCCTGGGGCACCTTGGGAGAATGGCTGCTTTTAAGATGGTTTAGGGCTCAAGTGGCTGAAATTATTGTTGCAAAACTATAGAAAACACTGGCTGTAAAGGAACCCCACCACTTCTCCCACCTACTTCTCTAGTCAGGAATTAAAAGAGCTAAGGATAATTCTAATTTTTTCACAGTGAGAGGAGCATTCAATCCAATGAGATATTACAAAAGGAGTAATAAAATAACTACTAGACAGGAACAAGGAAGAAGGGAGAAGGAAAAGGGCAAATTTGAGAATGGTACAGGAGAGAGGAGTCAGAACTCTAAGCCTTTGGATATTTTTGCACAGTGTCCAATCACCGATATCTTAGCCTCGTGAATGAACTCTGAAGAACGAGTTTGAAGTGTGGGTTGGATTCAGGCTCAGATTTCACATGGCAGTTATCTTCTGTATTTGAAATGCCAATTGGTTATTAAAAACACATTTCCTTAGCTTTGACTACCATCTAATAGACAGGTAACTATTACAACATTGTTAAACCCCAGTAAATACTGCTTATTGGAAACACATTTCTTTCAGCCCAACAATATGATTGTGTATGTATCTATCACAGAAATCTTGAAACTCTACCAATTTGTGCCAAAAAATCCAGCTCTTCCCTTTTGAATTCGTGAGGCTGGGGCTACTGTCTCAAGTGGAGAATTTTGGAATCTCCAGCGAATGCCTCTGTAATGAATGCTGACTGCTCAGTTCAGAGTCTGTCAGTTTGTCTAATCACTCAGAATAACAACTGGAAACAAGAGTACTCCTCACATTCACAGCAGGTCTGCTCAGAGCATGCTGCCCAGTTTGTGTCTAGGCCCAACTGTTTCTGGTTTAGATGCTTGGACAGAGATTCCTAGCAGAAAACCTTTTGGAGGGGCAGATGAATCACCCTGTGACTTGGATACATTTTTCTACCCCATGGATCTATAGCACTGTGCCTACCCTTCTTGGGCTTGGGCTGTGCCCTGGAGCCCTGGACCATAACTCAGGCTAGGGCAGTGTAACTGAGGAAGAAGGAAATTGTTGGAATGTAGAAAGATGAAGAGATCTAAAGCCCAATATTCTACATTCTACCCCGATGAGAATCGTTCAAGGCTATTTATCTAGAATCTTTATGCTTTAGGGGTAGCAGGAGATACACTGTAGCAGATGCACAAAAATCTAGACAAAATACTGCATTCTCTTTTGCTTTGTTTCTACTAGTGTACAAGATGCTTTAGCTCTTCTGGACCTGGGTGGAGTGTAAAGGATATTTGCTGTTTCATAATTATGTTTATTTCCTGCTTCAGTTTGGTTTAGGACAATAAGTACCTGATTCACATGAGAGCTGTAAAAGCCAGGCTGACACCCAGCTCACCATGGGGAAATATTTGAACACATCCTTGCAGGTTGGTGAAAATGTTCCCAGGGGGACTGAGAATCCCCAAAGTCAGCATGCCGCTAAAGTGGAAACTTAAGGGTTCTTTGGAAAGTCAGTTGTGTTGAAAGGTGTTTTGCTAGGGCAAACACATGAAGGAGTGTTTTCCTGAAGTGGACACAGGTGAAAGGCTAAGGCAGACTCATGAAGGAATGTTTTCCTGAAGCAGACACAAGAGAAAGGATACTCTGCTAAAGCAAGCACGTGAAAGGACACAATGATGAAGGATTCTTCACTAACAACATGCATGTATTAGTCCATCTTACATTGCGTAGTCAGGATTTCAGAGAGAGAAATGTACCAAAACACTTCTGGTGGTGTGCTGCCAATTCTTGCGGCTTCCAGGAACTTGAGCTGATTGACAGAGTGATGTCAGCTGAGATAGCCACTCATGCTGAGGCAAAACACAGGCAAGACCTGTGGAGGACACGTGATGCTTTGAGGGAATATAAATAGAACTCGATGGCCAGTGACTGAGGCTGAGCCAGGCTTGCTTATAGAGCTATCTGGGCAATGATTGTTGGTCTCTTGCCTTCACTGATCTTCACTTCACTGAGAGGGACACAGGTGAGAACTTTTCCTGGTGTTCCTGTTGGCCCTGGTCACTCCTGCTGACCTGTGCTGAGATCTCTGCTAGGTTGTGCCACCCATGCTGATTTTCATTTACCATCCCAACTCTACTGAACTGGACTGCTGGTGTATCTGTGAAGTGTTTGTGAGTGGAAAGAGCTGCTGCTGCTAACCTGTGAACTGAACTGCCGATTTCCAGACAACACAGACGGGAGTTGCTCTAAAGAACCTTTCTAAACATGTCCACTTCTCCCACACCGTTCCTTTTCCACTACCTCTGGTGGGCAGTGGGCTGCAAGGGAGATTAAAGTGCTTAAGAACCATCATTAAAATTAGGGTTTGAAAAATTAAAGTTACATCCCCCTCTTACCTGGCCCCCCTCCAGTCCAATATCTAAGATGCTAATATCAGGATGTGATTTATAACAGTGGCTGTGCATTCTGCCCCTAGGGCCTGTGCTGTGATATATTGTGTGTCTCCTCTGGATGTGACAACACACTTTTCTAAGGACTGGCAGAATTCTAAAAATGTAAAGAACGAGTTCCAATAGAAACTGCAGAATCACAAGAGACCAGCCACAAAACACTAAACACCATCAGCCTCCAGCCATCTTTTCTGTTACAAGGATGCAAGCAAGAGTGAGAGCTATAGGGTGAGCCTTCTTCAGCCTTCTCCAGTTTCCCACAATTGTCCTATGGAGTGCTGTGATGTTATGATATAAGTATTTAGTGGATGATGAATTCAAGGTTAGCATGGGCAACCTGGCTAGACTAGACCCTGTACCAAAACAATAAAAATGTGTAGTTTGATGAGACTTGGATTTTAACCTGTGAGCGCCAGTGTTACTACCACAGAACACAGCCAGTGTTCCCAGAGGAGGATTCCACTGCAGCCATGGTTGTGTGTTGGATGCTCCCATACACCTAAAGTCAAGTGTGTTGTGAGACAGAAAAACAAAAAGAGACACACTAAGCGTGCTACTTTTAAATCTATATCCCATCAAATATTATTAATGTGCAGATGGAATAATGAAAGTGTATTAATTGGTCTCAAATTGAGCACTGTGGATACAGAGAGATGAGATTTTGAGCAGAGGCATCACTTTAGAGACTGGGCTCTTTATCTTCAGAGAGGAGCTGACCGTGGAAGACTGTAGACCTGCATGTGATCATTCATTTTATGTCAAAATACAGCAGCAGAGCTGGGGCTGTGGTTTAGGGAGTGGTAGACCATGTTATTATTGTGACTTAGTTTCATATAGAAATACTGAAACCGGAGTCGCTGTGTAGGTGGTTTTAATCTTTTTGAAAGGAACAGGTATTGCTGTTATTGTTTCCTGATGGGGATTATAAGATGAATTAGTCAATTATTTAGATCAATGAATACACTGATGAACTGAAATTATAAGTACTTATAGATCAAAATGTTCCCATTTACAGGACGTGGGGGGGCAAATAAATTTGTATATTAGAAAATAAACTGTAGTTCCCAAGGGTAGAAAAGGAGAGTACAGGGAGATGCCTGCTGTGCTATTTCTCACTGGTGTTTGATAATGATCTGGAATTACAGCCATGGTATTTACAAACCTTTTGAACACAATGAAAAATACTAAACTTTGTGCTGCAAAAAAAGTGAATTTATGTTTTATATATTCTAGCCGCAATTTTAAAAACAGCCATAAAAAGGAAAAGAAAGGATTGAGGGGCGCCTCTTTCAGGGACTGGATGTAAAGTTTATCCTGGGAGAAACAGAATTCATACCACAGGGATTTTAGTGGGTCACCTTGATACACTGGATTGAGAGATGCATCAGAGAACATTTAACTCTGTGATCAGCAATTAGTGAATAGGTGCTGTGTGGAAGGCAGAGTGCTGTCCAGTGAGGAAGGGTAGGTCTGATAGATGCTCTAGGGAAGATGGAAGACAAGAAAGAGCCAGCTTGCGATGAGGTGGGAGAACTGGTATAATGGCTGTACCTATGGTGCCCCCCGAGGTACTGAGACAATGATTAGAGGTATACCAGGATCACTTCATCACTAGGTACAGACATAGATTTCTAAATATGCTCTTTGTCCTGTTGCATAAGCAATGTTCTCTGAAATCACATGAAGCCATTCATAAATGCAACAATACAAAACAGCAGCAATCGAGTGGGAATGCTGGCCCAAGCCGTAGGACTCCCATCATGTATCACGCGTGACATCTAATCAAAAAGGGCTTCTTCAAAGACTGGAACGAAAGGGAGCAGTCAGCCTGGATGAAGAGATCCTTAACATCAGCTGTAGTGACTTCTGACACACTACCCTTTGCCCACACGAGAGGAAGTTTCTCTGGTAGTAGAGAAACTCCCATGGGGACTATTTGAACAGATTCCAAAATTCCCACTTACCTTCAGCCACAGAGAGGCAGATAAGTGCATAAAAAAACATGTAGTGACGTGGGATCCTCTAGGGCTTTACCTACACATATTCCTCTCACAGCAAAGCACTTAGCCCAGGATCCCTTTACAAACAGTCCCCTCTAACAATGCAACTATTAACTACAATGTAAAGCTCTCTAGCAGTGGTCACATCCTGGATCTAGATACAATAGACCAATCCAGTAGAAACTGGACTTTTGGTGCATGTACAAGGCATACATATGGTTAAAATCAGATCTATTGTGGGAAAAGAACAGTGGATTGAAGAAAGGCTTACATAAGGCAAGCCGGTCAATCAAAACTGAGAACCACCTGTACATCAGCCCTTGCAAACAACTTCTTCTCCCCAGACTAAAGAAGGCAGCCTTGAGTGGTCACCAGAGGTTCTCCAGCTACACGTGTTCAGGGCCTACTGCTCCTCACAATGTATCTACTCCTTATTCCCATTTTGCTTCTCAATACAATCATTTGTGAGTCTGCCTTTTGTAAGCATGTCTTCAATTCTTTGAACATAATGTCAAAAGCCTGGAAAACACAGTTCCAGACAGAGACCACCAGTGACAACAGGACCCTCTTGTACCACCTACTGTAGCGTCTCAGAGGAAAAGGTTTGCTTCCGTTTAGTCAGGAAGCTTGTGTCTGCTACCACCAAGTTGCATACCTGTGAAGCGTTAAAACTCAACAGAGGCATTTAGCACAATAAAAATATCAGCAAAATGAAAAAGTAATATGTTCAGTCCTGGGTCTGATGCAGTTTTCTAGTTTCCTTGAGGTCAGGCTGTGTCTTGCCCTAAGTACTGGCACAAAGAAGTCTTCCATTTCCCCCTTCCAAGGCTCAGTTCATCCCCCTCAGCATCACGTGGCTGCTTGCTATATCTCTGTGATTGGAGCAGAAAAACACCACAGAGGGAAAGGGCAGGGACCTAAGTGGATAAATGCCCTTGACAGCTGACTAAGGCCTGATGTCCCCTGTTCATCCATGCCTTCCTGTATGTTCTCCCCTCAGCCCCACTTCCTGATGAGACAGATGTAGCAAGATCTATTGTGAGAAAACACAACCATCACTGAATAATAATCCAAGAGACCTCAAGTAATGAGAGCAAGGCAATGCTATTTTCCTTTCCGTAGTACCAGGCTCTAGGCCAAAGATAAAAAATAGAGATTGTAGAGCAGAATGTGGTGGCACACACCTTTAATCCCAGCACTTGGGAGGCAGGGGGATTTCTGAGTTCGAGGCCAGCCTGGACTACAGAGTTCCAGGACAGCCAAGGCTACACAGAGAAACCCTGCCTCAAAAAACAAAAACAAAGAAACAAAAAACAAAAAACAAACAAAAAACAAAACAAAAAAATAGAGATTGTACCAGTGCAGCACAGAACTTTACAGTTCTTTACAGTTCTATTCACTTTCACAGGGACTGAAGATTCAAGGCATTACAGACTTCCTGATGTCTGGTGTAGCTCCCATCCTAAACTCCCCATTTATAGTGAACCTTAGAACACAAAATAAAGAAAATGAAGATGCAGGCACCCCTACCCAATTTCCTGAGGTTAGAAGGCAGAAGAAGCAAGCACCTGGGTATAACCAGCAAAGCCCTGGGAGCAGGCCACTCACACCAATGAGGAGCAGGGTCCAAAAAGTCTGCAAGCACAAGATAAACTGCTAAAGCTTCTGTTCTCCACCTGTGAGCTGTGAGCCCCTCCCCCCTTGAGTCACAGGGGTGGCCTAAGACCATCGGAAACATCAGATATTTACATTACAATTCATAACAGGAGCAAAATCACAGTTACGAAGTAACAACGATCATCATTTTATGATTGGGGATCACCCCAATATGAGGAACTTCACTAAAGGGTTGTGGCACTAGGAAGATGGAGAACCACTGCTCTAACTGGACATCAGTTTCCAGGCTCCAGGCAGCTCAGCAGACGCTGCTCTGCAATATACCTCATGAGGCACCGACAGTAACAACAAGGGACCCTTCTAGTGACAATGTGTGCCACCAGGATATCCTGCCTCGGGTCTGGCTTTGACCTTGGTAAACACCGAGTGGCTGGTACCCTCATCAGCTTGGCTAAACATCATGGAAACGATGTCCAGCTAGCCTCTTGTTTTCAAGGATCATCTACCGCAGAGCCGGCACCCATTCTTTTCCTTCCTCACCACTGGATGTGGACAATGCAGCATGCTGTTCCTTGGCCAGTAAGACTGGAGAGGGCTGTTGTCTGTGAGTGAACTCTGCCTCTGGATAGGGGAGGCATCATGTAGAGATGCATTCCTAGGTGGCTTCATATGTTGGGAGTTGTTTCCCATTCCCTGAAGTTCACCATGCTTAAAAAAAATAAAAGACCCATGACAGTCTGCCTGTCTGATACAGAAGTCAACTTCAAGACAGTGTAGTATTTGCTTGGTTTATATGTACCTTCAGTTCTTTCCTCTGAAGCCTCAGATGGTGATCTGATGTGTTCCCTGGGACACAGGGTTCCCTCTGCCCCACAAATGTGCCCAGTCATGTGTAAGCAGACTAATGTTTCAACCCTAAGAGAAACTAGAAGGATCCAGGCAGACAACAGCTGCTGGAAAAAGTACCCCAGTGTCTCTTTATTTGTGATCTGGTCTGTTTGTCTGAGGCATCTCCTGTACTGCATATAGGCCATTTATATTTTATTTCTTACATTTATCCTTTCTTTCTTCCTGCCTACACTTCTGGTGCTTTGAGATTTCTGAAGGATTTCTGGACTAGTCAGTCCCACTGGAATTAAAGGACTTGAGCCAGAGTGGAGTTTTGCTATGAAAAATAAATAAATAAATAAATAAATAAATAAAACCACTCCGGCATCAAGTCCCAGACAAGTAAGGACATTGGGACTCGGACACTTATAAGATTCCAATTAGGCAACCCCAAACCTGCTTGTCCTGAATTATAATCCTCACTCACTAAATAAAGGTTCCTACATGTTGAGTAGTTCTGTTGTCTCTACAGGTAGCTTTCCAGGGCATTGTGTGTTCGTCGTTCTGGGAACACTGAGATTCATTTCTTAGTCCAAGAAACAACTACATTTCAATATAAAAGCAGCCTCACCAGTCATGTCTCTAGTTTAAGGGACTCTTGGAGAAGCATACATATCTATGATCCTTGCTGCTGGAAAGCTCTCAGAGCCAGGAGGACAATGCCAACCTGCCCCACTTTCACACATACCCTAGGATCCTGTGTGAGAGATGCTCTAAGCTGTAAAGGGAGAGCTAAGGTCACGAGGGCAGATGGATACCTTAGTGGAATGGATTGAAGCTGTGACAATGGATTACAGAAATCTACCCTCCCTCTTCCCTTATCCTGACGTGAAGACAACGTTCGCTGTCAGGATGCAATACAAAGACCCCACTCCTCAGGGCAAGATGCAGAAATTCTCCAAATAGTAAGAAATTAAATTTCTTTCTTTGTCAGTTAGCAAAATTGAGGGATTCTGTTACAGCAATGCAAAAATGGATGAAGACAGGATATCTGTCTTGAGGGATAATAGCCTTGGAGGCCCTCACTCAGCTTACGAGTGGGTCATGTTGTGTTGGTGAGCTCCTGGCCTTAACAGTCGTGAATATTCAAATACAGTTTAACTTTCTAGTTTCCCTCCCTGAGGCAGGTTGAATTGAGACAACTTGAAAAATGGATCAGCCTCTTGGTAAATGTTGCAACAATGAGCCAAGGTACAAGTGCCAGGAGCAGTGGCTCTCCACATTCAATCCCGAGCAAACAGTCTTTCCTTTCAGTAGAGTCAGTAAGGCTTCAGTCAACTCAGTTTGCTTGTAGCTAACACAGACACACACACAGACACACACACACACAGACACAGACACACACACACACAGACACACACACAGACACACACACAGACACACACACAGACACATATACACAAACACACACACACACAGACACACACACACACAGACACACACAGACACAGACACACACAGACACAGA
>NW_022196911.1:59889816-59897168 GCF_008632895.1 Mastomys coucha
CACACACACACACACACACACACACACACGCACACACGTATCACCACATGAAAGCTTCCACATCATTCTTCAGCAGGACTCCATGCATTGCTTCAGCAGGACATTCATGCTGTGTCTAACTATAAATGTCTATGAATAACATTCCTACAAATATTCTGAGCATACTTTTAGAAGCTTTTTTCTCATTAGATATTTTTAGAGCTGATTCAAAGGATGTGATTACACATTGACATACATTACAGTTTATCTTCTGAAAAGATTTCACCAGCATAAACTGCCAAGAACATAGGGAATTTGTCATAACTTCGTTAACAGGAGCACTTACTCCTTTCCTGGTAAAACTAGTGATAACCAACAATTGCTCCTTATTGTCCTTGTCAGCTACCATCAATAGGTTCTTCTCACATGCATATCGTTTGCATGTATTCTGTACATCTTTTGAAACAGAGTTTTATTATATCATTCAAGGCTGGAACCTTTTGATCCCCCTGCCTCTACTCCCCAGGTATGTGCCACGACACCCAGGTGTACCACTTCTTCTCCAACTTACATTTGTTTATTTTCAGTTTATTATTTCTACCTTAATTATCATACTTTTTACTTGAAAAGGAACGTAACTCACACATGACTACTATTAATTATCAATCCAAATAGGAACGATCCAGAGTTATTGTGTTCCTTTCCTTATTCTGTACTCTGTTTGCATAGAGGTAATTCCTAACAAGGGTATGATGAGCATACTTTCTATCTAGTTTTAACTTTATATGCTTCCTATGAACCACTTAAAATATATATTTCATGGACATCTTTTAATACATAAAACATGTGTGTGTGTTAAAATTTTGTATTGCCTACAACTACCACTTTTATTCATACCATGTGTACATTTAGCTCTATCCATCTTGATATAGCTATATATCATATTTACTATATTGCCATGTTAAATTCTACTATAATTAAATATCAAAGCTCATATCTACCTTCATCAACTGGATTTTCTTTAAACATTAGCAAGAGTTTTGTGATGCATAATGGTCTTGAAATCATGCTTCTCCTATCTCAGCCTCTCTATTAGTAGTATTGTTTATTTCATATTTTTACACTATACTATGGTTTTTAGAACAGCTTACATATTTCAAAATTATTTATACAGCCAAAAGAAATGTAGACAATTAATTTGGGAGGTGGCTTATGACAGAACAACGAAGAGTGAAACTAAATTCTTCGCTTGATATTTATAATTATTATATCAATTTTAAAGAAGAGGACTTTATAACTTACTTTTTTTCTGAGATGAATGCTTTTCAAAATCATCACAGTCGATGAACCAGATTCTTACCCTCATGTAATGTATGTGCCACTCTCCAGGCAGAATCATTACTCATTGAAACAGTTCATGAATGACTTCATGGATAGAACATCTTAATACACACACCATTTCTTAAATGAATGTAACCTGCTCCTTGTGGCCTGAAAATGAAGACAATCACTCAAGTCAAATAGCTTTGACCATAGCAGAAAATCTGTATCCAAAAATTGTGCCTACAATTCATTCTTTGACTCAGCAGAACTGTCAACTCATAGCTTAGCTACTATGGAGGTAAAAACTTTTGGTGATGTGAGGGTCATTGAAGTACAGCCTTATTACAATGAAATTCAGTATCTAAAAATTGTCCTTATTTGGGTTTGTACCACAGTAAGAGCTCTACTAAAATTTTAAGCTATACTAAAAACAAAACAAACAAACAACAAAAATACTTTATCTATTTATAAAAAAAACTAATAGTGGTGTAGTATTTTAAAATATCATACAGCTAATATGTTTGGAGTTATTTAAAAGTTATATTGAGAAAAATGTATGTATTTTCAGTATTGTTGTAGACAAGCATCCACATAAGTCTGTTCAACTGATTGTTGTTTTATATCAAATAACTTTTATAATACTCATTTTTATTGTTAAAATATTTTATAAATTTTAAAGAATATGATAAAATAAAAAAAAAGGTATGGCAGGTATTGAAGGGGGTCTCTGGGAGGAGTTGGGGTACAAAAGGGAAAGAAGAGTGTAATGTAATTCTATTTACTTAAAATATGTTTTTAAATGTTAACCAATTGAGATAAATTGAAATTATCTATCTTTTCTCATCATAATGCGATGGACGACCTTCTGTGGTAAAGGCTGCTTCTTCACACAAGCAACCATTTCTCTGACTAAAGCCGGTCTTGTCAGGCGGAGAGGTGAGCACTTCCACACTTGTCTGATGAGTAAGGGCTCCTTGATGGAGCCAAGGCAATTAACTCTCGCAGGTCCTCAGTCTTGCATCCCATTTTAACCCCATGAGTTGGTCCAGTGTTTCATTTCTTATTGAGGTAACCTTTTTGTACATTTTGTGAAGATGGTCTTTGTATTAATTGTCAATTGCTAAAACAGCAGAGAGCTGAGTCCTGGCCAGACTTAGGTATTCTTATTCTTATGGATCATTACCTGCCTCAGTATTTGGTAAACATACACCTTCTTCATTTGCTGACTGGCTTAATAAAGAACTGATAGCTAATAGCTGAGAAGGAAAAGAAAGCTGGCACTTCCAGGCTGAGAGGGTCTCTGGGAGAAGCAGAGGCAAGCAAACTCTCCAGCTGTGTGACTGGCATGTTTTCTAATGCACATCCCATGTTCTATATACTGTAATATTTGGGTCATGTTTTCTAATGCATGTCCAGTGTTCTACATGCTATAATATTTGGGGATATAAAAATTTGGATACTAGTTAACATTTACATTTATGACACATATTTTCACATCTAAATTAAATTGTAAAGGTATTTCCTGTTAAATTTACACTGGAGTTTTTTGGTCTTCTTTTGTTTGGTTCATGTGCTTAAATTTTGTGTTTTGAATACAATATTTTAATATTTCTTATGCAGCAAAATTCATCAATGTCTGTATTGATTTTTTCTTTGGAATTATGTATATAAATATTGATCAAAACATAACGTTGCATTTTCCTAGACAAAGACACATGGTTTAGAATAAATACTTTGAATATTTGGTAACTAAACCATGAGTGAGATGGACATTTTTGCAGACTAATCTGAAGACATTAATTTTTCCTCCCACTGTTCATAGCACAGAAGGCATTCCTTGTCTATCTGACAGTACAGAGTATGGTAGCTTGCCTTCCTTAGTTAAAGGTGAAAATTGTGTTTGATTTTTAATTATTTTCCATTATATAATTGATAAAGCTTGAGTACTCTTTCTAATGCTTATTGACTTTCTGTCTCTTGTGAATTTCTACTCATATTTTTGCTCCCTTTTCTACCAAGAAACTTATCATTTCCTTATTTCATAAGAATGTAATCAATAGATACTGAGAGTATGACCCAATTTTTTTGTTCTAGCCTTCATTTTGTTTCATAATTTCTGGGGGATATTTTCAACATATATTAAAAGTTTATTTTATGAAAATATACTAGTATTTTTCTCGTGTTTTTTTCAAGGCTTCCATGTCTATCATACATGTATGAAATATGCGTGGAGTTAATAATGCTGTAAAGATACTTGGGGGTAAAGAGAACTCATATTGTACAAGGAAGCTATTAGCTGCCTAGATAACATAGATAACAAAATTTCTATTTAAGTTGAATATTTCACTTAGGCTGAAACAATAGCTTTAGTTAAAAAAATAGGTTTTGAATATCTACATATGAAGAAGTTCAGATATATGAGCTTCAAACCATGGAACTACTTTATTATTATTTGGGTTATGTCAGAATTACAGGAAGATAGATACTTACCCATAATAGAACTAGAAGGTTTGTTTAACTTAAGATTTTGTGTCAAATAAAGAAGCAAAGAACTGGATTGAAATATTCCCAGGAGGTCTGGACTGGAGAAGTCTAGACCATTTCTCATCTACCAGTTCCCATGTTGAAATTCTCATCTCTTGTGTGATGGTACTGAGAGAGGAGACCTTTGAGGGATAGCTGGGTCTCAGTGAGGTCATGGAAGTGAAGTTCTAGTGAAAGAATTAATGAAGAAACATAAAGTTTCCCTTCTCATGCATGAAGCAATGGAAGGGCACACAGGCTGGAGCTAGAAAGAGACCCCCCCAATCACAACCATGACACTGACTATACTGACTTCTTATCTCAGGTTTCCAGCCTTGAAGATCAGATATAAACATCATTTTTAAAGCCCTGCCTTGAGTATTTGTTATAGCAGCTTAAACAGACCAAGGGACCATCTAAGCGGTGAAATAAGTTTTAGACACGGTGCAGGAGAGTTCTGGCATGGTTTTCAGTCAGTGCCCATTGCAGATGTTTTGAAAATCTCTAAGTAGCATGTAACTTCTTTTCACGTCGTATATTTTCTATGTTCTGTGTTTGATCCACTCTGCCAGCTGCGGAGTTGGGAGCAGTCGTGTTCTGATTTCTATAACACTACAAGTTACATGTGATCGCGCTCTAAGCCAAGCCTCACAGATGCCAATAGCTATTAATACATGAATGTTGGGAGCTAGATTCTTTATAGGACAAACGATCTGGTTAGGAGACTGCAAGTCCCAATCAGGCAGTCCTGTTCACCCTGGATTCTGATGATGGCCACTGGCTGTGTCACATCATCATGGGAGTGTATGCATGCATAAGAGATTAAATGGCAACATTGAATGCTAAAGGGCTGGGGAGGGGTGAGGGAAAATTCAAGAATCATCAAGACTCCTTTAAAACAACTGGACTCTTGTGAATTACCAGAGTGATGCAAGTTACTAACTAGAGTACTTCAAACACTTTCTTCATTCCTTCCAAGGGTAATTGGTGTTCCTCAAGGAACTATGTCCCACTAGGCCCCACTTCTTAAGGTCCCACTCACTCAACTGTGCCACATAAAGAGCAAACTTTCAAACATCAGCTCTTGGAGCAAATCATATTTAATTTATAGCAAGAAATCAAAACTAGCTAAAATACTTGTCATTTTACAGATTCGATTAACACAAGCTAAAGCTTTTAATTTAGCCTGATAACTCACTTGCAATTAAAGCATCTAGAATTGCCCTCTTCCACCAAAGATGCAATTTCTCATTGAGATCTACTGGTTAGCAGTGCTCAGAGGGGGGAAAAAACCAAATGGTTTCTCTGGCCCGTTTCCCTAATGATTGATTATCTGATTCCAGAAAAGAATCCAGTTTTATAATTGTCTACTTTGAAGGAACACTAGTCTTCCCCAAATTATAAGTCATCCAGGGTCTGAACATGAGGAGCTAAGACTTAGAACTTAACCAGAGAGCCAGAGAGAAGCAAAACAGAGTGTAAAACCAACCAGTTCTGTCTTAGCACACAGTAAAATCCTCGGAAAGTACACACACAGAAATTATGAACGGATCTCTAGCATAGGGTTATTAATAAGAAACTCTGCCTAAATATCACTAGTGATAAAGAATAGACCTCTGTATTCGTTTAGGAGACTAGTGCTGTTATGAAACACCTTTATCAACAGCAAGTTGGGGAGCAAGGGGTCTATTTTGCTTACACTTACACAGCATTGCTCATCATCTAAGTACGTCAGAACAGAATCTGAAGCAGGGAAGGTACCTGGAGACAGGAGCAGATGCAGAGGCCATGGAGAGGGGCAGCTTACTGCTTGCTCTTCATGGTTTGCTCAGCCTGCTTTCTTTTTGAACTCAGGACTACCAGTCTGGGGATGACACCACCTACAATGTGTAGAGCCCTCCCCCATCAATCACTAATTAAGAAATTTCCCTGCAGCCAGATCTTATGGAGATATTTTCTCAAGTGAGGATCCCTCCTTCCAAGTAACTCTAGCTTGTGTCAAGTTGACATAAAACTAACCTGCAAACCCACCCTAATGTGTGCCACAGAATAATAGGTGCCATGTGTGTTAGCTCTATTGTGGATTGTCTTAGTAGTTAAAAGCATTTTTACACAGCTACAAGACCCAAGATGAGCTCTTTGTAGGTTGTAGGCATCCCTTGATGTCTCAGATCCACACATGTTTAATGACAACTATGACAAATTTTGTGCCAACTTCATCGGGTTATTGAAAATCAAATCATAGATGCAAAAGAGAATAATTGATGTAGAAAGCAATTCATTACTTAAATGTAAATTGTGCTAAGCCCCACGTAATTCCATTTGTAAATAAGCAATAAAGTGTAAACAGATTGACGCTATAACATCTGTAACATCTGTAACATCTCCCCTTTATAAAAAGAATATTGCTGGAAGTGTTAACAAGCCAAAACAAAACAAAACAAAAACCTACTGCTTGGTCATTCTGTCACACTGAGTTGGTTTCTATTTGGCAGTTTAGCACAGAAACAGGAAGGGTTTGTGACTTTGAAGTCTCCAGAGAGTGTAGTTATTTCTCTGACCTGGAATCAAGTGTATGGATTATTATGTGGAGAAATTAAAGAGAATGGAGAATCTGGGATACAACCAAAAGAGAGTAAACTGATCTAAACAAAAAATTAACAAGGACAGAGGGAAAAAGAAGAAGTATGAAATTTGAAGCATAAGGGATGATTATGTCTCACGTTAGCTGTGCTACTGTGTCTGGTTGTCTAGCCGAAGGTTAATATAGATGATGTTTTAAAGGCAGACACAGATAAATACTTGATAAGCAGTTAGAAGATAAAAAATGACAGGTGATAGATGATAGATAGATAGATGGATAGATAGATAGATAGATAGATTGATAGGTGACATAGACAGACATATAGAAGATACCAAATGATAAATGACAGATAAGTAATTGATCATAGATAGATTAAGACCTGAGTGGAACAGATGCTCTTTGTAATAAGAAGAGGTCCTCTAATCACAGGAAGTTATTAAGATCAAGGAATGAATGAGGGCTAGAGAGATGGCAATGGTTAAACATACATGCTTTCCTTCCACAGGACAAGAGTTTGGTTCCCAGAACCCATGTTGAGTGACTCACAGCCACCTGCCACTCCAGCTCGAGGGAATCCAAGGTCCTCTCCCAGCATTCATGGGCAGTGCATTCACATGCTTGTACCAATAGACCAACACACACACACAAACACACAGTCGCATACACACACACACACACACACACACACACACAACACACACTTTAAAGGACTTTAAATAAAGACAATAAAAAGCAAAGAGAAATGAGTCTGTAATTCCTTTCTTTTTTTACTATTTCCTAGTAACTCTATGTTTCAGCATGCTGTCCTGCCCTGCAGACTTCAGATCTCTTCCAGCCCCAATAATTGTGAGCCACCTCTTTAAAATATTCCTCCTGAGAGAACCTTGGCCCTGTGAAGGTTCTATGCCCCAGTGTAGGGGAATGCCAGGGCCAGAAAGTGGGA